>NC_083766.1:1504131-1569131 GCF_963514075.1 Conger conger | reverse complement strand
ACTGCAGTAATACTCTTCAGGATTTCTGTAACAGCCTACCTGCCCAAAGTTAGTGTCATGCCCTGACCATTGTTTAGTGTTCATTTGAAGAGGAAAACAGTGCTTTTGCTGTGCGGTCAGATTTTATAACGACCTGTTAGCCAAGCCCCAGCTGAGCTCACTTCAGCGGAAAGATGTGGGCTTAAAAAAAGGAAAATGACAACAAACAGGATGTATATGTATTTTCAGAAAGCCTTGTATCTGTGTATCACATTTTTTGCAAGATGGATTATGATCAATTTATGATCAGAGCGTTTTCTTGGAACTGGTCTTCTGTTGTCTGTGGTCTAAGTAGATGTAATCATGGTTTCTGTGACAGTTTATCATTGATTGTAATTTTGAGTATTTACAATGCTTTATGTGTATATTGTAAATGTTATATTTACAATACTATAATTTCCCCTTGTTGATGTATATAAAAGTGTTTATTGGAAAAGAGTGGGTAGACAGATGGGGCTTTATAATGAGCAGACACATGTTGTTAATTTTAATTAAGTCCCAAAGGATATGCATTTGATTAGCTGCTGCTACCGCATATGAGGAGCTGGGTTCAAACCTCGGTCTATAAATACACAAGTAAAGCGTGATCATTTCCAGCAAATAAGAATAAAAAAAGCTCAGTGGTTTTTAACTTCACTTTAACGTCACTTGTGAAATAGGCTTAAAATAGGCTTAAAATACTCACTCAAGCACTTGTTCTCTTTCTCCTTAAAATCTTTTTTTAATAATAAATAATTGCAGTAATTTGACATTGAGCATAATTAGCCCGGTGGTCTGCGTTCGAATCCCAGCCGCACAAACCCCTACGGTGGCCCCGCAGGGTCACTCGTTAATTAGGAATAGAGTTGGCCTGGTTTAGGGCGGATTCCATTGGCCAGGGATCTGTGTCTCATTGCCCTCTGGTGACCCCTACTGGTGGACCGGGTGCGGCTGTGTCTGTCCTTAAAGCTCACATGGGAGTCCTCCTCCTCCTCGTGTCCGTGCAGCTGGGCCGGTGGGCGGCGGTCTGAAGCGGAGCCGCTGAGGTCCTGGGGCGCTGCGGAGGGGAACCGTCCGCGTCAGCCGAGGCGGCCATCTTAAGATGTTAAATCAGTAAACCGTATTTACCTTTCTAAATGTCACCCATATTATTATATGGGATTTTAAGGAAAATCCTCCCGCTGTCAAGTTTAAAACACTCACCAAACAGGATCAGTGGTTTTATACCTTATGCTCCGCAGTTTAAATTTAAAACAGCTTCTTCGTCTGAGTTTAAGTCTGAAATGACTCTCGTGTATCTCAGCTGAAATCTGAAATGGCCGTCCTGTCGCAGTTTAAGGCTCAAACTCCTGGCCTTCTTTGGCTCAGAGCCCCTGTAGCTCTCTCGTTTGACCGTGTGAGCTGGGGAACGATTATGTGGATGGACGGCCTCAACTGAAGTTATAAACTCTCAGGGCCAGTTTCACAGATACTGATTGAGCCTAGTCCTAGACTGTATTTTATTTTGAACGGAGATTCTCCATACAAAACGTGGGTAATCCAGGACTAAGCTCAGTCCGTCTGTGAAACCAGCTCCACGAGTCATTGCCCTCCTTTCCCACTGGTCTCCAGAGCAGTCTCCAGAGCAGTCTCCAGAGCAGTCTCCCTCGATTGAAGAGGTCCTACATTTTCACATGCATAAATGCCGTATTATCATTGTACAATGATACACTCCCATTCTCTGAAAATCTGAAATATGTTTGATATTTTAATTTATTCTTAACTAAATTGTGTCTGTGCTGGTTGTCTTCGCTCCCTGCCAGGTGATTGGCAGCCCTGACGTGGTGTGAGAGCGGTTTGGTGTAATGTTCGTGATGGAGGTGGATCGCTGTGGAAACCCTGCTGAGCAGGCATTTGTACTGTACATGTCTGTTTGGTGTAACGTGCCCAATTTTTGTTTTTGGAAAATATATTCAATTTATGCGTTTGTTAGCCGTGAAATGATAAGTGGTAGAATATTTCGTTTGATGTTAACTGTATTTTAAGTTTTTCAGACTCTCCCCTTCATCATGAGAACACTGATTTGAAGAGCTCAAAGAGTCATTCTGCCCATAGGAATAAAAATAAAATTTGGTCTTTATCTCTTGTAATTCAATTAAATACAATTTATACACAACATGTCCATGTGTCTTTATTCAGGTCATAAAATGGCCGTTAAAGGTGCACTGGGTCACAGGAAGAGCACGAAAAACAAAATGTCTGTCCCTTCAGTGTTGCCATGGTCACTCCGGTGGTGTCCAGGGCAACAGAGTGTCCGTTTCCAAACTGTTCAGAATCCAGTCATGAATCGTGCTGATGATTTATGAAACGGTTCAATGAGCGTTCATTTACAAAAATGACAAAAAATAAGACAAAAAATAAGATCTTCTACGAGTAAACGAAGCAGTAAATGTGTTCCTGCGTTCGGTTCCGCCCGGTGTGATTTCCCCTCCAGCCTGGTTCTGCCTCAGTTCCTCCTGTGCTCTCTGTCCCGGCTACGCTCCCTGTAGCTGCCCGACTTCTCTCTGTCCTTCTCTTTGTCTCTCTCCCTCTCTCTGTCGAGGTCTCTCTCTCTCCCTCTGTCTCTGTCAGTTTCTCTGTCTCTCTCCCTCTCTCTCCCTCGGTCCCTCTCTCTGTCAGTGTCTCTCACTCTGTCCCTCTCTCGGTCGGTCTCTCTCTCTCTCTGGTGTCTCTCCATTTTGGGTTCCCTCTCGTCCCTCCTGGTCCTCTCGCTGTCCCAGTGTCGACTGCTTCCCTCTCCCCCCCGCACCCCCCCTCCCCGCCACACCCCCCCTCCCCGCCGCACCCCCCCTCCGTCCCCCTCACGGTCTCCGTGGCGATCTCCGGGAGGCCAGTCTCCGTGGCGATCTCCGGGGGCCCGGTCTCCGTGGCGATCTCCGGGGGCCCGGTCCTCGTGCTCAGCCCGGGGCCCCAGCGCCCCCTGCTGGGCGTACTTGTCGTAGCCGCTGTCCTCTCTCTCCCTCTTCACCCTGACCGCGGGAGGGGCAGACTCCGCCCCGCCATCCCTCCTCTCCTCCACCGCCCTCTTCTTCTCCTTCTTCTCTTTCTTCTTCTTCTTCTTCTCCTTCTTATCTGTGGCAGAGGAGCAGACATGTGTCCGTTACAGTCTGAGTGCTCATTACATTACACGAGGTACTTAGTCGATGCTTTTATCCAAAGCCACTTACAGTTGATTAGGGGCCCGTCCCTGGGGTGAGGGGTTTTGCTCAAGGGCCCAGCAGCTGCACTGATCTTATCGTGGCTACACCAGGGCTTCAACCACCAACCTTCCGGGTCCCAGTCAACCTTAGCAACTGGGCTACAGGCTACCCAAGCCCCCAACCAATCAAATGTTTGGCAACTGGGGCTGAACTTCTTGTTATGTAAAGGTACAGGGTAACAGCTGTGAAGCTCTGAGCTCGGTGGTTGTGTTCAAAACTGCATACTTAGCATACTACTGAGTCTCTCCTTATCCTGCAGAGAGCTCCATCACACCTGTGTCTCTCCACACCTGTGTCTCTCCTCACCTGTACAGAGAGCTCCATCACACCTGTCTCTCCTCACACCTGTGTGTTTCACCTGTACAGAGAGCTCCATCACACCTGTGTCTTACCTTTTTTCTGCTTCTTCACCACCACGGCGTACTCCTCTTCCTCAGACTCTGAGGATGAAGAGGGGGGTCTTTGCGGGGCGCATCCGTCCTCCCTCAGCTGCTTGGTGATGTCGTCGATGTCCTCCGAGTCTTTCGGGGGGCGGTAGTTTTTCACGTGGTCCACTCTGATCGTGCGCCCCTTGATCTGGACAGGTGAGACACAGGTACAGTTACACACCAAGAGACGACAGGTAAAACATACTGTATACACCAGTGAGTTAATATAAGATTACACTTTATAGAGCCCTGTGGGGTAATATGGCCTCTGCATTTGACGCATCCTAGACACTTTGGAGCAGTATACGGCCACATTGCAGCACCCGGAGATCAACTCCAGTTCTGAGGTCAGTGCCTCAAGAGCAACAGCGGGAGCACACATTACATTACAGGCAGACGCTCTTATCCAGAGCAACGTACAACAAAGTTACACCTAAGCTGGCATGCCTGCCTTTCAACTTCATACGGGCAGAGGATTTTGTATAAGGCACATCTATGAAGCTTCATAAGGGCACAGTGACATCAGGCACATCTATGAAGCTTCATAAGGGCACAGTGACATGACATCTATGAAGCTTCATAAGGGCACAGTGACACAGCACATTTATAACGCCTCACCTTGATGCCGTTGAAGTTGTCCACGGCAAGGATGGTGCTCCTCTGGTCCTCGTAGCAGATGAAGCAGAAACCCTTGGACTTTCCCGTCTTCTTGTCACGCACGAGGTTGATGTTGGCGATTTCCCCGTACCTGCGACACACACACACACAGATGAAGACCAGTGTTCAGAATCAGTATGGATCATGACTCACGGGCAGGGCGGTGGTACTGAGTCCGGTCGGGTCGGGAGACGTACTGGGAGAAGACGCAGATGATGTCTCCCTCCGTCAGCTCGTACGGAAAGCCCCCTGCAGAGAGCAGAACCGTCAGCCAGAGAGCTCTTTTACATTACATTACATTATTGGCATTTGGCAGACGCTCTTATCCAGAGCGACGTACAGTTGATTAGAGACAATCCTCCCCTGGAGCAATGCAGGGTTAAGGGCCTTGCTCAAGGGCCCAATGGCTGTGTGGATGTTATTGTGGCCACACCGGGGATCGAACCACCGAGTCCCAGTCATGTACCTTAACCACTATGCTACAGGCCGCTCTTTAAACGATAACACTGTCAGGTCATGTACCAAATTCTCCCTTCCAGCTGCTTTGTCTCGCCACCACCACCACCGTTTCTGGGATCATATTGTGCACTTTTATACTTTTATACAGCGAAAGCTAGAATACAACTAGATTGACATGAGTGAATGAGTAATATTTTTAGGGGCTAGAATCTTCAATCTGAACTGTACTTGTTAAATGCAATTAGCTATCTATAAACACTGATTGCTCTGACACAGCTCTCAATGGTTCATTTATAATTCGCTTTAAAAAATGTATAAACATAAAATGTACCAGCTGTTAGCTAATGGTACAATATTTAAAGGAGGAACAAGCCCACCCACACTTAACAGGTGGTTACAAGCACAAAAGGAGAATCGTCTAAATCAGGGTTGCCAAACTCTGTTTTAATTTCAACCCCCAATCCGGCAAAGCTGATTCTACTACTTAGTAGCTCAATGAGATCTCTTGCTGTTGAATGGGGTGTGCTTTGTTATGGTTGGAGTGAAAACCTCCAGGGTGGTAGATCTCCAGGAACAGAGTTGGGCAGCCCTGCTCTAGAACAACACGCATGAACTAAGGTGAATGAGAGTATGATGTCCTCATCCCAGAACAAGCCCAAGAGCCCACAGTCACAGAGCAAAGACTAGATAACAGTGCACAGTCACGGGGGGAGCGCTTACCAATAAATATCCAAGCGCTGTCCCTGTACTCTGAATGCCAGGACACGGACTCCTTCACTCCAAGCTGCGCTTCTCTGTCATTCAGTTCATTGATCAGCTTTACCTTGGTGAGGGGGCTACGGACCAGAGAGAGAGAGAGAGCGGGAGGATACACAATCATATTTTACGTTATAAAACTAGCTAGACATACCCGCAACACGTTACGTTAAAGTTAAATTAAACTTTAAACGTTCTTACTGTAAGGGAAACCAAATGCATTCGAACAGCGCTCGTTCATGGCTTACGTTAATAACGTTATATTTGATCAGTGGAAAGTACCTACTATAAATGTGATTATCTACGACTTAAATTATTATCCGACTATAAAATGTATAGTCTAGCTTTCAAAATAAACATAGACAAGTAACGCACATTATCGAGTGGACTTGCAGGTTAAGTTAGCTAGCGATCTGTAGCAAACATGCACCCTTGGGATGCTAACGTTCCACCTCCAAGACCAGCGACTTGAAAAAGTTATTTTCAAGTCAAACATTAACCACTGACATCATCCGAAAGCATACTTCATATTATATTTCCAATAAATATATTGAAAAATGGGTACTCACTTCATCCTGATAGACCCTACCGCAAAAGATGTTTCAAAACAATGTCGCTACTCAGAGATGACCCCCCCGGTATTTGCTTTCCTGGTGCTTCTAAAGGGTTAATGTTGGCATTCGTGTGCGATATATAACCATATCACGTCGGTATCGTGGCAAATGAAACCTTAAATGTGGGTTATTTCTGAATTTTAAATGCAATGTATATAGTCTGATATCGCTTGGTTTATCGTAAAAAAAACCCAAAAACATTGTTTTCCCATTAGAACGTGTTTAAATTCAAGAGTTCCGGTATTGGAACGTTCTGTTTAAAGGCTGAGACAGAAATTCCGAAATGTTGTATTATCTTTCTAGATAGTCAACGTATTACTTCCGGTGATGACTTGTGTACATATTTCCGTTTCCGGGTTATTGCCCAAATATTGTCACACTAAACATGTACATTATTGGTTAATATTGATACATTTATTTATATATTCATGAGAACTTAATCATACACCTTTAAAAAAAAAAATTCTTGCAGTGTTTAAAGCGGAAAGTTCTTCGCCGGAAGTTCTTCATGTTCCGAAATCGAATTCCAACCGGAACTCATTAAGAATCCGTATAAACAAGCGGCCTCCTGTAAGCACTGTGCAGTGATGAGTGTCTTTTACGTAGTCGAAGCTTGTCGAGGTCGAACAATGAATTGTCTTTTAATTAACTAACAACAAATGGCATTAGTTCCGATTTTACTGTCCTACACTGCTATCTCCTGTTCTTGTAGCTTCACTACAAAACTTATATCCAGTAGAAATATCTCTGTTTAAAGGTAATGAGTACCGTATTGATAGGAGTAGGCCTATTGTGCACATATTATCTTCCTTTAAATGTTGTTTATTCAGTTTGTCAGTACATTATACCAACAGTCTCCAGTCAAGGCCACTTTATTTTATTTATATGGCACTGCTAAATTCTGTCTTCTGTCTCTGCTCCTCCTTAATGTCCTTATCTCCCCTTCCTCTGAGAGATTGTGATTTTATGGTCAAAGAAAACAATTATATGGGCATTTTATAGGTTTAAATGTCACTACAGGAAATTCACTTGGCTGGCTAATTACCAATGGGTGGATGCAATATCACAGCTAGAAAAGCAAAGTGGGGCTTTTTTTAGTTGTTTTATTTTATTTATTTATTTTGCAGCACTGTGGACTTTTTAAAAGACTTTTAATGATGGTTTAGTTTTTGCTACATTGAAACATTTTTATTTCATTTAAAACTTTATTTAACCAGATTAGTAACATCGAGAGTCAAAAATCACTTTTCCATGGGAGACCTGTCAAAGAAGGCAGCAGCACATAAAGTTACAGACAATATAAAACCGCAACTAAAACATAAAATCATATATCCATTTATAGTAGAACAAACATCTCCTGTGGAGTCTGCATTTTCATTTGGTCTTTAACCATATTGGTCTGTAAGTCTTGGCCAAGACCTTTTGTTTTTCTTTCTTTGAAATTTATGAAATGTTTCCAGTGGCTGTTACTTTCCGACTCACGGAGACCTTTGTGTGTTTTTTTTTTTTTTTTTTTTTTGTTATCCACAGATTGACAGATCTGAGCAGAAAAGCAGATAAAAAGCAAAGATGGAGCGATTAGGTCGATTAGCCAGCTCAGAGAGAGCAAAACAAAAGCAAACAAAACCATCTGGTCCATTAAATGTGACGAGAGGAGAGAGCGGGAAATGGACTGAGAATCGAGCTTCACATTCAGACGCGAGAGTGCCCCCCGTTCCCTGGATTCCCACTGAAACTGGATTCTGTTTTTATGGTAAAGTGCGAGCGTGTCGCACGGTCTGTACGCGGTTCTGACGCGTGCGGTTCATAGCGTCGCGGAGGAGACCGCGGGCGCGTCGGTCTGAGGCTGTGCGGCTCTGAGCTCGGGCGCTGAGGCTGAGCGAGACTCAGAGAGGGCCGGAGTCTGAGTCCTCCCCGTGGGGTCGGCGTGGCGCCCCCTGTGGGCGGCCGGGGGCACTGCAGGCGCCAGCCGGCTCTTCACGCTGCTGAGGAGGGCGCAGAGCTCGAGCCGGACCTCCCGCTGCCAGCAGGCGTACACCAGCGGGTTGAGCAGCGAGTTGGACAGCCCCAGCAGCCACAGGTCCTGCTGGATGAGCTGGTGCAGCTCACAGGCCCGGCACAGGACCTGCACCGTGCTGGCGATGAAGAAGGGGCTCCAGGAGAGCGTGAAGCAGCCCACCAGCAGGGCCACGGTCCGCAGGGCCTTCACGTGCCCGCCGTGGCGGCCGGGGCGGGGCAGGCGCGAGCCGATCTGGCGCTGGTGGGCGCAGGCGATCCGCAGGATGTCCAGGTAGAAGTAGATGAAGACGGAGAGCACGGGGTAGAAGCCGGTGCAGAAGACCAGGATGATGGCGGTGGGCTCCACCACGGAGAAGAAGGTGCAGCTGCCGTCGTACCCGCTGGCCCTCATGCCCTCCACCGCGCCCGGCAGGAAGCCCACGGCGAAGGCCAGGAGCCACAGCGCGGCCAGGGCCCCGGCGGTCACGCGGGCCCCGGCCAGGCGGGCGTACTGCAGCGGGAGCTTGATGGCCACGTAGCGGTCCAGGGAGATGAGGAACATGGAGAGGATGGAGGCGGCGGAGGTGGAGGTGAGGAAAGCCATGCGGAGCAGGCAGCGGGCTTGGCTGGGCGGGGACGCGCTGGCGTTGATGACGCCCGAGGCGATGCCCACGATGGACACGCCCACCAGGGCGTCCGCCAGCGCCAGGTTCAGCACCAGGCCCCAGCTCTGGCCCCCCTTCTTACGCACCAGCTGCAGCAGGGCCACGCCCACCAGCAGGTTAGTGCTGATGATCAACATGGAGCCCACAGTCAGGATGTAGCCCATGGGCTCAACGCCTGTGTACGCCGCACCTGTGTCAGGCACACCTGTGTACGCCTCACCTGGATACCCCACACCTGTCTGGAGCACACCTGATTGTGTAGGACCCTGGATGTCCAGCGCACTCTCAGTCCAGTGTGTCCTGTTGTGCGCTGCCATTGGCTCTGAGTGTCCACCTGCACCACACGCTGAGCAATCCGATAGGACAGCAGTCTCTTTGCCTCTCTCTGATTGGCTTGTGCAGTGTCTCAGAGCTCAGAGATGGTGATAATTAAGTGAAATTCTCACTAAAAGAAGTGAAGAGGCAGGTGTTGCTAAGCGCCGACACGGAACAGCTGCTGAGGCGGTGACAGGTCTCATCTCCTGATGGCAACATACGCAATTATTTTGATGAAATTCATGTTCTCTCGGAAAACAAAGATATTTTACCATCCACTGCCGAAGTCTCCTGGCTCATCAGAGGGCGAGGGAGATTCCGTATCTGCTGTTGTGTATCTATCGCCCTATAATTCTCTGGTTTTCCCGTCGCCTTCAGTCACGTTTGAATCCCAGGGACCTTCGTACACACATCCCAGATGGAGCGGCCGTTCTCCAGAAACGCTGGCTGCCAAGTTCGGGTGATAAATAAACACACAGTATCTCAGAAAACCGAACCGGAAATACAGTGTCTGAATCTGCTCTCTTTGGCTTGCAGACGTGTTGTCATGGGTTGTCCAGTAAAAAACGTTGTCTTGCTGCTGTTGCTGAGTCTCTGTAGCTGCGCCTGTGACTGTGGCTTTGTCCGGATGAGTGAAAGTGAGTCAGAGAGGGGGGGTGACGGGGGGGGGGGGGGGTTCCTGTGTGTCTTCAGGGGTGGGCTCTACATGCTTGGCGTCAGCCAAGTATTCGCAACAGGCAAAAAAATGCAAGAAACACAGCCAAACAGAAAAAACACAGACAAACACAACAAACACAACAAACACAGCCAAACTTGTGGGTCTAATATCCCTGCCAGATTTTGAGTCATTCTGAATCTTTCAAATAATGCTGTTGTGCAAAGAAATATTGAGCTAATACTCAACTACTGAAAGAAACATAAAAGTAGTTTTCGTGTTCTTCCCGGGGCATTGGTGTACCTTTCTGCTGCACATCGTACTACAGCCTGGCATACAACTGCTGATCTCCTGGGAGAGTTTGGAGGATAATAATTACATTCACCTGTCAATGCGAGTGTGTGTGTGTGTGTGTGTGGAATACACATTTGGAGAGTCGGTGCTCACGTCTCCAGCAGAGACTCTACTTTCTTCGTAGACTTAGAGTACATGGCGTAGACAACAGGATTATGTTTATTTTTTATCAAGCTGTGCTAGAGAGCATGGTCAGGTATGGGATGTCAGCATGGTATGGCAACCTGACAGTAAAATTAAAATCTAAGCTGATGCGTCTAGTACAGACTGCCATGAAGGTCATGGGGAGGAAGGAACAGCAGTCCCTCCAGTCCATCTATGAACAGACTGTCTCTAGTCAGACACAGAGAATACTGTCTGACCCATCCCATGTCCTCCATAGTGAATATGAGCTCTTGCCTCAGGCAGACGGTATAAGGTACCTAGATGGAAGCTTAACCGGTGTAGATATTCGTTTGTGCCTACTTCCATCAGAATTTTAAATACTGTATAGTTTGTTAGATAGTGTCATCTGTATTCAAGAGATGGTACAATATATGGGATGGTGCAATATAAGGGTTGGTGCAATACAGTATATGGGATGGATGGTGCAATATAAGGGATGGTGCAATATATGGGATGGTGCAATATAAGGGTTGGTGCAATACAGTATATGGGATGGATGGTGCAATATAAGGGATGGTGCAATATATGGGATGGTGCAATATGATTAACGTGAATATGCAAGACTGTTGTTTGTGATTGTATATGTTATTTTTGTAATGTATTGTCTGTTATCTTCTTTGTAGAGCCATTGATAAGCTGTATGTAGCCATGAGTCCAAGACAAATTTCCCTAAGGGGCTTTAATAAAGTGTATCGTATCGTATCGTATCGTATCGTATCGTATCGTATCGTATCGTATCGTATCGTGTGTGTGTGTGTGTGCTGTGTAGAATCTGATATCTGTACAGCCACTGTTCCAAAATTAATGAATTTTATGAAGTAAATAACTATGTTTTACAGAAAATAATGTTGCATATTGTTTTCCTGTTTAACCTGAGGTTAGGCAGTTACCTCCTCCTCAGCGGTTTCCCACAATGCAGCAGGATATGTCTGGGGAGACGTTGGTCTTAGCTGTGGATGTGTATTCTTTGCTGAAACCTTTTTACACTCATCATGAATAGTAAAGTGTCTAAACACCAGCTTTTTGAATGGCGGTTTTGGAAAATAAAAAGATCCAAGATTATAAATCAGTAAATAGTGCTAAGTTAATTATTTTTCCTGGAAAAATCAATTTCTGGAGTGAAAGTCGAGATTTTTGAGTGACAGACAATAAATAGGCGTATATTAATTTGTTGGGTTATGTTGATTATGCCTGTGAAGAGTATCTCTTGCTGTCTGTTCAGTATCCTCTTGAAGTCACCACCAGTTATTAATATTAATTAATAAAGTTACAGAAGATTTAGAAAAAATGACTGATTAGTTTAACTATAAATGTAATTCATTTTAGCAAGTGTTGATTGTAATTATATCTACAGGGTTTTTCAATAGAGAATCACCACACAACCAAAAAAACCCGAGTATGGAGGATGTTGTTTAAAACAGGAACAGCACTGAACCCAGTTGCCCTGCTCACACAATGTGGACGTGTTATTCAGCCGTGCTAGACTTTTCACTGCCATTCAGCACCTGCTGGTCAGCAATAACAGCCCTGTCTGTCAGCCGCCAGCAGGCATTCTCCTCCTGCCTGCGGATGTGGTCCTCATCTCCTCCTGCTCCGATCCTCATCTTATCCTGCTCCGATCCTTATCTTATCCTGCTCCAAACCAGTGCAGTCAGGCGTTTTAAATAGATTTCTCTCTCCAGTAGAAGGGATTCTGGTTTTTGCGGCGTTCTGAAAGATGTCTTTGAAGCGGAAAATACTGTCCATGCTGATGTGTTGTGTTTCCTGTGTCGCCTCCCTGTTCTGTCTGCACCCAAACCACAACAACTGCTTCTCTCTGGGAGCCAGGTGAGTGTGTGTGCGTGTGTCTGTGTGTGTGTGTGTTGTGTTTACTGTGTTGCCTCCCTGTTCTGTCTGTACCCAAACCACAACAACTGCTTCTCCCTAGTAGCCAGGTGGGTGTGTGTCTGTGTATGTGTATGTGTGTTTGTGTGTGAGTGTGAGAGACTGTGTTCGCAGTGTTACTTTTCAAAGAAAATAAATTCAAGCATCACATAAACTATAGCTTTGTGTACTTACAATTTGTCAGGGAAATTTGTACAATATTTACATTGTTGTCAAAGTTTTTATCGTAATTCTATTTATCACAACTCACTGGGGTTATAGCCAGCATACAGAGAAGAATACTCAGTTCTGCATTTTGCTGGGTGGCATTGTTTACATTGTTGACATACTAACAACAGTATTGTATCTTTGTGTGTGCGTGTGTGTGCATGTGCGTGTGTGTGTGTGCGTGACGCATGCATATGTGTGTGCATGGCTGCGTGCATGCCTCTACGCGTACATGCGTGTGTTTAAATCACTGCAGGAATCTGGTGACGGTAGTTCAGCAGCTGCACCAGCGTGCTGCGGGGCTGTTGCGTGCGACCCCGTGACCCCAGCACCATTTTGTGCCTTGTCCCTGGAGCAGCAGCGATCTGCACTCACTGACTCGCACTCTCTCCGGGGATGCCGTTTGCAAACTGACCGCTTGCTTATCAGGGGAAGTGAAGCTTGTTTTGGATCATTTCTGCATTTATTTTGGACCCAGATTTCACTGTTGCTGTTCCCATAACCTGGAAGAACTCAAATAACTACACCATTTAAGGAGAAGAAATGGTCAAATTGGGACAAAACTACTAACATTTGTGCTTATCTTTAGGTAGCGACCAGCTGGGTCTTCTGAAACAGTGGTGTGATAATTACTTGGTACATACCACCAATGTCCATATTGCATCCTGCATCTTCTTTGCTTCAGTGTGTAGATTTGTGGTTTTTAGACAAGACTGACGGACAAAGGAAAAACCGGCTTATTGTTTATAATAGATTCTAGGAGCTATGGCGTTCCCTACAGAAGAGCCTGGATCTACAGCAACATGAAATTTTATGCGTCTCAAATTTTTGGGTGAAAAGGCTAAAGTATAATATCTTACCACAAGGGCGTATTAATCCTGCTTCCGATCAAGAATGTCTCATCAGTGCCCCACTAAAGGAAGCTAGAGTGAATGACTAACTGAGAACCGTGTCCCCCTTCCACAGACTTGGATAACGATACTTTTCACATTGGACTCGATAGGATCTCGACTGCACCTGCGTAGCTCTTCAGATCATCCAGTTATCTTTCGGTTCCCTAAAGCCACTATATCAGCCAGTCCATGGATTATAAGGATCAGAGGTTCTGATTTTACACAGATGAGGCCTGAATAAGTTGAACCACGGTTCAAAGTCAATAAATTCATTATTTTCAAGTCCCAGCATGCATCAGGAAACTTCAGCCATCTCTCCTTATTCCTCAGAACTACAGTGAGTCACATTCAGAAGAAGAAGAACTTAATCTTGCATATCTTGTAACACTTTAGCTGACATTACACACCCATGCTTTAAATTATTGTGGATTGATTGCATATTCTAATTGTAATTCAGAAATGTGCTTAAAATCTGTAAACATTTTGCTATATAATGTATAATTTAGGATCCAACATCAATCTACTGAACTTTATTATTGGAGTGGAATAAAGTGTTCTTTGCAATAACAAATTGTTGTTCTTGTGAAGACCAATTCTCATCTTTCACCCGAGCCTTTTTATTACAGTTAAAATCAATGATGCATCAAAACTCATGAAGCTACAAAACCGCGCTTCAGCGTTAATACGGGTGGGATTCTGAGGACGCTCATCAGTAGGTCGGTGAGCAGACGTGTGTACGTCAGGCTTGTGATTTCTGTGCATTAAAGCAAAACAAATCAGAAACCTCAGATCAGCTGACTGGGGTGAAAGCAGACAGGTTCGACACTAGTCATGTCTCAGGCTTGGAGCTTGAAAACAAATTGTCCTCACATAAAGGTCATTCAACAAGTGGACTCATACCGCAAACATGTTACACTTATTCTTCTTAACCATGACATAGAAAAATGTTTTATCTCCATGAACTAAAATACACAATTACACTCATTTTAAGTTAATTTACATTCTTAATATTCCACACACTTATTGCAAAGCACAACTTTATCAATAAACAAATGACAATGTTTGCTGACATTTGCCGGAGTATCAGTGGAAGTGCTTTAACCCTAATAAACGGTTAATATTTTCTGAAACATTAACAGTTTTGGCAACATTATATGGTAAAATGCACTCTGTGGAGTCCGTTTCAGATGCTTCAATCATAAGTTTATCATATCAGGTCGATAACAGTTGATAATTGTTGGTGCTTATTGGTATATGCGAAATAAATACGCTAAATTAGAAACGGCTGACCTTTATGGCTATAAGAAGAGCATAACAATGTGTGCACAATGACATAAACTGGCGTATCGCCAGGACTGCTCGTGTCATCTTGTTCACGGTCAAAAATGTGACTTTGGGGGTTGTGACATAACGCCAACAGAGGGTGAGGAACTTCCGCTGGATCATTTCCGGCGTCTCTGCCATTCAATGTGATATGGGATGTTAGCAAGCCGACCAAGTTTTGCACGGTTTCATTTGTGAAGTTAGCAAGTTAGCTACTCTTCAGGTGGTCGACAACATGAAGAAGAAGATGCACTAAAGCACGCTTCTTACCTCCGGCAAAGGTAAGCATTATAAAGTTGACGTTGCTTATTGAATCACAACCAACATTCAGAATTAGCTAGCTCCTACCAATAGACACGCATAGCTGGATAGCTTAGCTAACTAGCGTACGCTACCTAACAACCAGGTTACTGTGTTGGTAATGCTGGTGGACTCCAAAAAGTCGCTTGCAAGCGAAGGAAGTTTCTTAACAGATTGTTCCGTTTGTTTACAGTTGTTTGCGTGCAACATTCGTATGCGTAAACGAGTGTTTGCTAGATCTGTATATTTTTTATTATAATGGGAATACTTGTGCAACAATTGTTATGACTTTCACACATTCCAGTTAGCGCATTGCTAGCTGGCTCCGTATTAGCGCCGGGCATGCTGGAGAGCTGCAAGACTGTCATTTGTGCCGACTCGAATTAGGAAGTGGGCGTTACTCAGGCGAATTTTAAACCAATTGATGCTCAGTAAACTTTGATCGACTTAAACCATAGCCAATACCACCAGAGGAAATTCCACAATGGGGTTTGAATGAATTTTTAATGTCTGCGTTTCATTCCGGTGCAAGAGTCTGCAATGCTGCAAACCTGGTCGGGCGTCTGTAAATTGGAGAACGCAATGTTGGTTTTCGTGCGCCTAAAAGTATTTATATGTCTGTACTGGGGTGGTGTGTTTCTCTTATTAGCAGGGATCCACCAGACGGAAGGGGCTAGCACAGAGATGGACAATCTTAACTGGAAACCGTTCATCTATGGAGGGATGGCCTCTATCGTCGCAGAGTTTGGTAAGCAAATAATGTCAGTGCCGTTTAATAGCAGACCAGCTATCTCGCAGTCTCTGGCCTCGGACGTCTTCAGCACTATTCTGTCAAAAATAACGGCGCCCGTCATCGATAAATGGCGTTTCAGTAAGGTGCCTGAGTTGTCCCCGCGGAAGAGGGGTGTTGCGGCAAATGATGAATTATAGATAGTCAGCTGTGCTATTGAATTCAGTTGGGCTAATAAAGAGACGCGTGGTATTTGTGCTGTTAGACAAGAATAGATGCATTGATGTGAGTGTCGGTGTTACTGTGTTATTGTTGCTGGACTGCCTCAAGGCTTTCCTAGTCATGGCTTGGAGTTGCGTAGCAGCGCATCACTGTCTAGCGGTATTTATTACCGTCGGGGATATGCACTCTGCATTTCTCTTAACTTAGTTCTAATAACCGTCATTTTCGTGTATAATGGTGATGTATTGTCTCCACTTCGCCGTGTTCGTTATTATCCGCATTCATAATAGTAACCATACGAGTTACGAGCTGCTAATCTACCCAGACAGTCGGCTTGATAGATTCGTCTGAACTGCGCAGCATCCTTTTGACTGAACGCATCCTTGTGCGTCAGTCGATCGTTTTCATATAAAGGTCAGTAAATACGCTCAGGTGCAGGGTTGGCGGCCTATTTTATAAACTCTTGCTAGTGATTTTTTTTCATGGCCCTTTTCATGTTACTTGACAGACGAGCTTTGTGCGCCAAACTATTGCCTGCCTGTTGTAAGGGCCCCATATCTTTCATGTGACTAATGTACTGCGTTCTCTCTCAAAAACAGGCCTACTTAGTTATTTAGCTGATGCTTGTTATCGTTTTTTTTAAGCGACTTGCAGTCGATTAAGCACGGGTCAATCCCCCTGGAGCAATGTGGGTTTAAGGGCCTTGTTCAAGGGCCCGATAGCTGCACTGATCTTATTGTGGCTGCACCGGGGCTTGAACCACCAACCTTCCAGGTCCCAGTGAAGCACCTTAGCCGCTAGCCTGTAGCCTGTGAGGCTTGAGTGACGTGTTTGCGACGCTGCAGGTACCTTCCCCATCGACCTGACGAAGACGCGGCTGCAGGTGCAGGGGCAGTCCCAGTGCATGGAGATCCGGTACCGGGGCATGTTCCACGCGCTGCTGCGGATCGGCCGGGAGGAGGGCGTCCGGGCCCTGTACTCCGGGTGAGGGGCCCACACCGCCTGCTAGCATCCGCTAAACACGCTAAACATGCTAAACTTCCACAATCCCCTGGTGCACTGTGCTCTCGCTGTGAGGGCTAACCGTGTGTGTGTGTGTGTGTGTGTGTGTGTGTGTGTGTGTGTGTGTGTGAGTGTGTGTTCTCACGGTGAGAGCTAACCCACCTTGTCCTTGTGTGTGTGTGTGTGTGTGTGTGTGTGTGTGTGTGTGTGTTCTCACAGTGAGAGCTAACCCACCCTGTGCCTGTGTGTGTGTTAAAGGATTTCTCCTGCTCTCCTGCGTCAGGCTTCGTATGGCACCATTAAGATCGGCACCTACAACACCCTGAAGAAGCTGTTCGTCAGCCGGCCGGAAGGTGGGGTCGTGTTCTCGAAAGCATTAAAATATGAGTTTTCTTTGTGCTGCTGTCTGAGGAATCAAATTGATTTCAAGCTTCTGAGCATTGGTCATTTCCACTGTGCATTATAAATAAAATTTCTATGCATGTGGTCTGTATGATATGAAATAGGGATGTGGTATTGTGCTTGTGTGCATGTTTTAATGCACATGTCTGTGATGTGTGCGATTGCAGTGTGGAGTAGTGTTGATTAGGGTGTTGATGAGGGTTGCTAGGGTCTGATTTTACATGGTGACTGAATTGGCCTTTAAATATGGATACAGTTTGTGCACATAATGGTTTTTTAACCTGAGTAGTGAGTACAGATTTTTCTCATTAAAATATTGAGTCGTGTGCACATTGTTTGATGTCACTCACAACAGCAACTCTTTATTTTGCATTATTTTCTTAATAAAAGAGGCTGTACACTTGTGTGTGGGGGTGGGTTGAGTTGCCATGGATACTGCTGGTGGTGTAAAGTGGATTCTCCTTTAAAAGGCAGAGTCTTGCATGTCAGTTAGCCTTAGAATAGGGCACCTGCTAAACAGCAACCTAGAGCCATGCTTTAGACCTAGGACCACCCTGTGTTAATCTCATACACCTGTCTCTACACACCTGTCTCTACTCTCCTGTCTCTACTCTCCTGTCTCTACTCTCCTGTCTCTACACTCCTGTCTCTACACTCCTGTCTCTACTCTCCTGTCTCTACACGCCTGTCTCTACACGCCTGTCTCTACACACCTGTCTCTACTCTCCTGTCTCTACACACCTGTCTCTACACACCTGTCTCTACAAATGGAGGCCTGGCACGGGGACTGGCCCTTCTCTGCTGGGGGCACGTTTGGGGTGGTGGAGGGGTGGGAATCCTGCTGTCCTGCTGCTGTAGTCCTCTCAGGCACCCTGTGTGTGTGGAGGTCAGGGCTCCACACGCTGTGGGCCTCACCCTGTGTGTGTGGAGGTCAGGGCTCCACACGCTGTGGGCCTCACCCTGTGTGTGTGGAGGTCAGGGCTCCACACGCTGTGGGCCTCACCCTGTGTGTGTGGAGGTCAGGGCTCCACACGCTGTGGGCCGCACCCTGTGTGTGTGGAGGTCAGGGCTCCACACGCTGTGGGCCGCACCCTGTGTGTGTGGAGGTCAGGGCTCCACACGCTGTTGGCCTCACCCTGTGTGTGTGGGGGTCAGGGCTCCACACGCTGTGGGCCTCACCCTGTGTGTGTGGAGGTCAGGGCCTCACCCTGTGTGTGTGGAGGTCAGGGCTCCACACGCTGTGGGCCTCACCCTGTGTGTGTGGAGGTCAGGGCTCCACACGCTGTGGGCCGCACCCTGTGTGTGTGGGGGTCAGGGCTCCACACGCTGTTGGCCTCACCCTGTGTGTGTGGGGGTCAGGGCTCCACACGCTGTGGGCCTCACCCTGTGTGTGTGGAGGTCAGGGCCTCACCCTGTGTGTGTGGAGGTCAGGGCTCCACACGCTGTGGGCCTCACCCTGTGTGTGTGGAGGTCAGGGCTCCACACGCTGTGGGCCGCACCCTGTGTGTGTGGAGGTCAGGGCTCCACACGCTGTGGGCCGCACCCTGTGTGTGTGGAGGTCAGGGCTCCACACGCTGTGGGCCTCACCCTGTGTGTGTGGAGGTCAGGGCTCCACACGCTGTGGGCCTCACCCTGTGTGTGTGGAGGTCAGGGCTCCACACGCTGTGGGCCGCACCCTGTGTGTGTGGAGGTCAGGGCTCCACACGCTGTGGGCCGCACCCTGTGTGTGTGGAGGTCAGGGCTCCACACGCTGTGGGCCTCACCCTGTGTGTGTGGAGGTCAGGGCCTCACCCTGTGTGTGTGGAGGTCAGGGCTCCACACGCTGTGGGCCTCACCCTGTGTGTGTGGAGGTCAGGGCTCCACACGCTGTGGGCCTCACCCTGTGTGTGTGGAGGTCAGGGCCTCACCCTGTGTGTGTGGAGGTCAGGGCTCCACACGCTGTGGGCCTCACCCTGTGTGTGTGGAGGTCAGGGCTCCACACGCTGTGGGCCGCACCCTGTGTGTGTGGAGGTCAGGCCTCCACACGCTGTGGGCCTCACCCTGTGTGTGTGGGGGTCAGGGCTCCACACGCTGTGGGCCTCACCCTGTGTGTGTGGGGGTCAGGGCTCCACACGCTGTGGGCCTCACCCTGTGTGTGTGGGGGTCGGGGCCCAGGCTGAGCTCTGAGGGGAGAGCTGACGTTCACAGCTGCAGCTGTTTTAGTGAAACACACCAATTGGCCCTTTCGAGGTATTTGGAGCATGTATTTTTAGACATCTTCACCCCAGTAGTTATTTTGGTAAACACGGTCAGACTTGTGGATGCCCTGTCATACCTCGGCCTCACGAAGACCCTCTGCAGATCTGTACAACGAGGAGGAACCTGGCCAGAACGAACCATCTCAGCGCTGTGAGCAGTTAGCATGACAGCGCAATGATGAGAGAGCTGTATTAGCAGACCTATCCGCCGGTGCTAAGCACTGCAAACCCGTCAAATGCGTGTTTGTTCAGTTTGCTCCAGTGCATATTTTTAAAATGGAGGATGTACCTTTATTTACCTGCCATCTGAACAAACAACCTGAACGGCTCTCACCGAAGAGCTCGCTCCAATACGCTTCACCTGGCTCAGCCTTTACCCTCTGCCAGGTTGGAGTTAGAACACCCCATAATGTGTCCTGAGTTAGAAACAAAACGAAAAAAAACAAAAACAAACATTGTTTGAACCCCTGTTCTGATGAACTAGGGAAAATGAGATTTGGGGATTTGAGGTGGCTTTGGTTGTTGAGTGGGTCACGCCTTTCAATGAGGTTCATGAATTGGCATGAGTTAATGTAGTTATTAACATTAATTTGTGTATTAATAAATACATTAAGCATGAAATAAATGTATTCAGTTAATTAATTTGTTAGCAACTTCTTCCATGATATTTATACATTAGCAAACCATACAAACATTAAGTGCCTTTTTCATTCCAGTATGAATTGGCAATAACTAATGCAGTTGTGTACATGAATTAATGATGTACATTAACAGAGCTGTGCAGATGAACTGCTCTGTAGCAGTTAGCCAGTTCATGGGACCTTATTGTCCAGTGTGACCGTTGAGTGTGTATTACAGAAGAGACTGTATTGTTGCCTCTCCAGCACTGTGTGCTGAAAGCTTATTCTGAGGCAGGCTGTGGTTTGCCGGGTGTCTGTGGATGGCTGCTCGGTGACTGGACCTCACTAACGCATGGTCACATTGATCAAGGACGACTGTGACTATTGTTCGTAACCTGATCCGTTTCTTCCCTCCTGTCTCACATCTGTGTTCACTGACTTTAGCCGGTTCTAGCGCTGCACTCTGTCTTCTGGTGTTGAACAAGCAGGGCGTTGAACACTTTGAGTGAATTCTGTCATTTTAGCAAATCATAATAGCAGTTTGTTGTGTACATGTGTGCATTATATACATTTCTGCATACTGCGTTTCATTTGGGTTTGCTTTTGTTTCTAATTATATCTTAATTGACTGCAAATAAGTTGTCAGAGAAATTCATGTTTTGGTGTTATTTTTATTTTTATAAGTGAGAATCTATTCCTGAACAGTCTTTTATCTGGGGCTGGGCTGTCTGCTCGTGTGTCTCTGTGCAGTGTTCAGCGTTTAACGGTGTGATCCCTGTGCTCTCTTTGGCAGATGAGACCATGGTCATCAATGTGTTCTGTGGGGTTTTGTCTGGAGTCTTGTCGTCCTCTTTAGCCAACCCAACTGATGTCCTAAAGGTAAAATTCCTTCTGGGGTTGAAAGAAGATTATGATGTTGTTTACAGTATCTGATTTGAAACAGAAACTGTCCTGGGGCCTGAATCATGAAGCAGGATAACTGAGTTAGCTGGATAACTGCACTGAGTAAAACCCACAGAGCAGGATTACTGAGTTAGCTGGATAACTGCACTGAGTAAAACCCACAAAGCAGGATTACTGAGTTAGCTGGATAACTGCACTGAGTAAAACCCACAAAGCAGGATTACTGAGTTAGCTGGATAACTGCACTGAGTAAAACCCACAAAGCAGGATGACTGAGTTAGCTGGATAACTGCACTGAGTAAAACCCACAAAGCAGGATTACTGAGTTAGCTGGATAACTGCACTGAGTAAAACCCACAAAGCAGGATTACTGAGTTAGCTGGATAACTGCACTGAGTAAAACCCGGAACCTCTGTCATTCAGTCCATGTTCCAGGTCTGGAAGGGTTCCGGGTTTTACTCGGTGCAGTTATCCAGCTAACTCAGTAATCCTGCTTCATGATACAGGCCCCTGGACTACAGCAGCAGCAGTAGTATTGTAATTTATCATTACACGCGCAGGCGGTAAGACGGGTAAGACTGGCTCTTTCCCCAGATCCGCATGCAGGCCCAGGGTCACCTCCTCCAGGGCAGCATGATGGCCAACTTCATGAACATCTACCAGCAGGAGGGCACACGTGGGCTCTGGAGGGTGAGTCTGCATCCGGCAGCTTAACGGGCTGAAAGGGCTCTGTTTCCCCCGTATACACACAACACAAGATGCTGGGTGACCGTATAGTTTTCAGAAATAAAAAATAAAAAAAGATTAAAATAAAATGTCATAATTAGAACAATCTAATTGTATCTTGCTAAATATTATATATTTATATAAATACATGGCAGTCATTGTTGTGTCTGTGACCAGATCCGAAAAGGAGTTTAGTTCAGAGGTCTCTGTCCCCAACAGGAGTTTAGTTCAGAGGTCTCTGTCCTTAAAGGAGTGTAGTTCAGAGGTCTCTGTCCCTAATGGAGTGTAGTTCAGAGGTGTCTGTCTCTAAAGGAGTTTAGTTCAGAGGTCTCTGTCTCTAAAAGAGTGTAGTTCAGAGGTCTCTGTCCCTAAAGGAGTGTAGTTCAGAGGTCTCTGTCTCTAAAAGAGTGTAGTTCAGAGGTCTCTGTCCCTAAAGGAGTGTAGTTCAGAGGTCTCTGTCTCTAAGGGAGTTTAGTTCAGAGGTCTTTGTCCCTAAAGGAGTGTAGTTCAGAGGTCTCTGTCTCTAAAGGAGTTTAGTTCAGAGGTCTCTGTCCCTAATGGAGTGTAGTTCAGAGGTCTCTGTCCCTAAAGGAGTGTAGTTCAGAGGTCTCTGTCCCTAAAGGAGTGTAGTTCAGAGGTCTCTGTCCCTAAAGGAGTGTAGTTCAGAGGTCTCTGTCTCTAAGGGAGTTTAGTTCAGAGGTCTTTGTCCCTAAAGGAGTGTAGTTCAGAGGTCTCTGTCTCTAAAGGAGTTTAGTTCAGAGGTCTCTGTCCCTAATGGAGTGTAGTTCAGAGGTCTCTGTCCCTAAAGGAGTGTAGTTCAGAGGTCTCTGTCCCTAAAGGAGTGTAGTTCAGAGGTCTCTGTCCATAAAGGAGTGTAGTTCAGTGGTCTCTGTCTCCATCAGGGCGTAATCCCGACGGCACAGAGGGCAGCGATCGTGGTGGGGGTGGAGCTTCCCGTCTATGACATCACCAAGAAGCACCTGATCCTATCGGGCATCATGGGGGACACCATATACACACACTTCATGTGAGTCTTTCACTGGGCAGCCTGTCGCCTAGCGTGGCTGAGTCCTGCCTTAAAGGGCTGTGTAAACCGTGCATGATGATGGCAGTCGTCATCATCGTCTCTCTCGCTCCGTCCCGGCAGTTCCAGTTTTGCGTGTGGCCTGGCGGGGGCGCTGGCCTCGAACCCGGTGGACGTGGTGCGCACACGCATGATGAACCAACGCGTGCTGGCGGGGAACCCCCTGTACAAGGGCACCCTGGACGGGCTGATGAAGACCTGGAGAAACGAGGGGTTCTTCGCCCTCTACAAGGGCTTCTGGCCCAACTGGCTGCGTCTCGGGCCCTGGAACATCATCGTATCCTTCATGCGCTGTGCTAACCGCTAGGCTAAGTTAAGTTACCCTCATTCTGAGATCCTTCATGCGCTGTGCTAACCGCTAAAAAACTTCTGATTTAAAAGATAGCAAGTCATAGATCAAATCAAATGCTGGGTTTGATTCATGGACAAATTGGACTGAATGCATTTACCAGAGGGTAAAAGGCAGGCATGAGCACTTTGTGTTTTAATCGTTTTTTTCCAGCTTGTGTGCAAAGCTTGGTTATTGCTTGGGGGGGGGGTTTGACAGACAACTGCCTGATGCTGCCTGCACACAGCCTGGCCCCGCCCATCCCCAGCGGGGGTTCATTTAATGCCCCCCTCCAGCCCCTGCCAGAGCAGTTTCACTCAGACTTCTGGGTAATGAAAGCAGTCCATCACTGCTGACAGAGCGGCACCTCCCTGAGAAACACAGGCAGGTCTCTCTAACACTGAGAAACACAGGCACGTCTCTAACACTGAGAAACACAGCTATGTCTCTAACACTGAGAAACACAGGCACGTCTCTAACACTGAGACACACAGGCACGTCTCTAACACTGAGAAACACAGGCACGTCTCTCTAACACTGAGAAACACAGGCACGTCTCTCTAACACTGAGAAACACAGGCACGTCTCTCTAACACTGAGAAACACAGGCACGTCTCTCTAACACTGAGAAACACAGGCACGTCTCTCTAACACTGAGAAACACAGGCACGTCTCTAACACTGAGAAACACAGGCATGTCTCTAACACTGAGAAACACAGGCATGTCTCTAACACTGAGAAACACAGGCACGTCTCTCTAACACTGAGAAACACAGGCATGTCTCTCTAACACTGAGAAACACAGGCATGTCTCTAACACTGAGAAACACAGGCATGTCTCTAACACTGAGAAACACAGGCAGGTCTCTCTAACACTGAGAAACACAGGCACGTCTCTAACACTGAGAAACACAGCTATGTCTCTAACACTGAGAAACACAGGCATGTCTCTAACACTGAGAAACACAGGCACGTCTCTCTAACACTGAGAAACACAGGCACGTCTCTCTAACACTGAGAAACACAGGCACGTCTCTCTAACACTGAGAAACACAGGCACGTCTCTAACACTGAGAAACACAGGCACGTCTCTCTAACACTGAGAAACACAGCCATGTCTCTAACACTGAGAAACACAGGCACGTCTCTAACACTGAGAAACACAGGCATGTCTCTAACACTGAGAAACACAGGCACGTCTCTAACACTGAGAAACACAGGCATGTCTCTAACACTGAGAAACACAGGCATGTCTCTGACACTGAGAAACACAGGCATGTCTCTAACACTGAGAAACACAGGCATGTCTCTAACACTGAGAAACACAGGCATGTCTCTAACACTGAGAAACACAGGCATGTCTCTCTAACTCTGAGAAACACAGGCATGTCTCTAACACTGAGAAACACAGGCATGTCTCTAACACTGAGAAACACAGGCAGGTCTCTCTAACACTGAGAAACACAGGCAGGTCTCTAACACTGAGAAACACAGGCATGTCTCTCTAACACTGAGAAACACAGGCATGTCTCTCTAACACTGAGAAACACAGGCATGTCTCTCTAACACTGAGAAACACAGACAGGTCTCTCTAACACTGGGAAACACAGACATGTCTCTCTAACACTGAGAAACACAGGCACGTCTCTAACACTGAGAAACACAGGCACGTCTCTCTAACACTGAGAAACACAGGCATGTCTCTAACACTGAGAAACACAGGCATGTCTCTAACACTGAGAAACACAGGCATGTCTCTCTAACACTGAGAAACACAGACAGGTCTCTCTAACACTGAGAAACACAGGCACGTCTCTCTAACACTGAGAAACACAGGCACGTCTCTCTAACACTGAGAAACACAGGCACGTCTCTCTAACACTGAGAAACACAGGCACGTCTCTAACACTGAGAAACACAGACATGTCTCTCTAACACTGCTCTCACCCTGAGAAACAGGCAGGTCTCTCTAACACTGAAAAACACAGGCATGTCTCTAACACTGAGAAACACAGGCAGGTCTCTCTAACACTGAGAAACACAGGCATGTCTCTAACACTGAGAAACACAGGCATGTCTCTCTAACACTGAAAAACACAGGCATGTCTCTAACACTGAGAAACACAGGCAGGTCTCTAACACTGAGAAACACAGGCATGTCTCTAACACTGAGAAACACAGGCATGTCTCTCTAACACTGAGAAACACAGGCATGTCTCTCTAACACTGAGAAACACAGGCATGTCTCTAACACTGAGAGACACAGGCACGTCTCTCTAACACTACTCTCACCCTGAGAAAGAGTCTCACCAGCTTTTGTGTTGACGTTAAAAGAAAAGCACTTCCCAGACCCCGCGTCTCTGTTACCTGGAGGAAGACTGTAATCTGACTCTTCTCCAACAACGTTCTCTGTTTAAAATAAGCAGGCAGCTCACAGCTGGGGTTGTGTTATAAAGCAGAAAGACAGAGCAGGAGAGATGCCAGGCCTTTGTGATGAGGTTATCTGTGACCTGTGTGTGGGGTGGTAGGGGCACATTAATAAACAGGAACAGCTGATCATCTTAAAGGCGCAGTAATATAAAGGACAAACACAGGCTAGCAGGCAGTTAGTCAGTGTGACACACCGAATGTGGTGAGGCGAAGACCTAAATCTATCGAATTCAGTTGGACCTCACACAGGTTTGTGAGACATGGCTGCCACGAAAAAGCTGGTTGGCTTTGCAAAGCGTATCTCGCCTGTTCTTGTGGCATTCAGAAATGGGCCAAGAGTCACTGAATGGAAATCCAGTCACAGTAATCGTTGATGAGGTGCTCTACCTATATTCAGGAGAGAAAGTGAGAAACTCTTGCATGCTAACTAGCAGCAGCATTACTTCTACCGGACCATCTGTGTGTTACTCTGCTGGACTTCACTATTAATACTACAGCTGTACTCAATACTAACAGTACTAATACTACAGCTGTACTCAATACTAACAGTACTAATACTACAGCTGTACTCAATACTAACAGTACTAATACTACAGCTCGACTCAATACTAACAGTACTAATACTACAGCTGTACTCAATACTAACAGTACTAATACTACAGCTGTACTCAATACTAACAGGACTAATACTACAGCTTGACTCAATACTAACAGTACTAACACTACAGCTGTACTCAATACTAACAGTACTAATACTACAGGGATTAATGCTACAGATGAACACTTACTAATACACTATACTATATACTGTTAATACTCCAGGTCTAGAGTATGGTCTTAGGGAGGGAGTTTGACATCAGGCAGTGTTTTTTCCCTTAACAAGCGCCTCAGTTCTTCATCACCTTCGAGCAGCTGAAGAAGCTTCCTTTATAACTGACCGAGAGAGAAGGCTTCATCAGACCAGAGAGAAAGAGAGAGAGAGAGAGCGAGAGAGAGTGTGTGTGTGTGTGCGCGCCTGCCTGCCTGCGTGCGTGCGTGCGTGTGTGAGTGTGTTTGCGTGCGCATGCGTGCGTGCGCGCGTCTGCGTGTTGGGAGGCTGGGGTTCTGGTTATACGGGGTTTTGTCGCCTCGATTTCCTGCAGATTGTCCCTCCATTTCCTCACTCCGTCACTACACAGGCACAGCTCTGTATCTTATTTATTTTAAATTATTTATGATTTTAGTTCAGCTTTTTAAAACGCTGCTCCATCAACACTATCCACTGCACTTGATGTTTGAGTCTGTGCCTCGCGTATGAAATGAAATGTAATGTAGCGAGTGGGGTGGTCCTCACGGTCAGGCCTTCTGTGCGTCTCTGCGCTGCTGAAACGGACGACTGTTTCACGTGTGCTGCCTTACAGAAGTGCAGCTGCTGTCCATGGCCTGTCTGCCTGTCATCATCATCATCATCATCACAAATCCATCTGCACACACTCCACTGCAGTCAGTCAAGCTGATTCTTTTTGACCCCACATAAAAGCATCACATCTTCAGACATTTAATCAGTTATTATATTTTATATATTATTAATTGCTTGTTATTTATGTTGTTGAGTGATTACTTACAGCTGCCTGAGGCCCCCTTGTGGGCCCCTGCTCTACCCCGTTCGAGGCGAGGGTACTCCTGGTCTGTTTGCTAGTGTATGATTTTGTTTTGGAGCCCTTTTGTTTTGGGCATTGGGTTCCTCGTCTGTCTCTGCTGGTCTTTCAGACAGAGTGAAAGAAATGTTCCCTCACGTTAGCCTCGTTAGCCACAAAGTTTTTGCATGTTTCGCGCAGTCCATGCGTGTGTGTTCATGCGTGTGTGGGGATTGCTGAGGGAGAATGTAAACGCAGCTTTAGGTCAAAGGTCAAAGGTCAGAGTACCTCATAGGATTAGGGGCAGTGTAGGCCCGGCTCCTCCCCGTTACATTTAGGAAAACAGATTTAAAAGCCTGTTTTTGTGTCACTGTTCTCTACTTTTTATTTTTGTTTTGTTGTTCTGAGATGTACTTCATTGAACCACTGCTGCACACACACACTCTTGCACACACAGAGCGCACATATAATTCCATGTAGCAATGCTTCAGATTATTATTTTATTTTGGTTTATTATTTTCATAGCTGACAATGTGGAACTGAGAGGCGTGCATGTAATGTAATGGAACAGCATGTTCTGTGATGGCGGCTGAATTCAGCGCTGGTCTGGTGCCAAATGAAGCATGTAAACTGTAAAAAAGGGACAAAAACCCACATGAAGAACTTACAGCAACTGCACTGTTATTTGTTTTATTTTATATTTTTACTCTGATGTCGTATGCTACACAGACCTGCTGTCTGACACTGTACGTACTGTTCGTGCTTGAAATGGACCTTGGACTGCTGTTTTTAGGAATAACAGGCAATGCTACGAGCGAGGACATTTACTGTTGTGATGTTTTTGACGGCCACAGTCCTGCTACTGAGATCGTATTCAGTGGAGCGCTTCTGTTCTCTTTTAGGAGTGCTATTTTACCCAGCCACACTGGATATGTCCACATTTGGCTTAATTTAATTTCAATCTAATTTAATGTTTAAGTTAATTTTATTCCCATGTGTTTGCCTTTGTTTGCCTTCTACTTGCTGCAGTAGTTATTTTAGAGGTGCATGTGCATTTCTTGGTGTTTCTTATGAAATATTGACATGTCAAATCAGCAGGGACACAAAGGGACACATTGATCCGTGTGTTTTTGTTTGTCCTGGTGTTTCCTGTAGGTTTTGTGTTTCCTTCACAAACCGGTCCATAAACACAGCATTATTTTTATTTTTTAGCTTGTATCAGAATTTCTTAAAATGAAAACAAGGTGTAAAAATAGTTTTTACAGTGAATTTTTGTATGGAATTTAAGCCCCCCACTGTAAGCCAATGATTAATCATCAATAGTTAAAATTATTCAGTATTAATTTATAATATGATTGGTCACAGCTCTGAAACGAACGCTGTTTGAATGTCCTCGTGCCACAGAAAAATCCGCCTTGCGAAGCCATGGTCTGACGCATCCATGCACTGTTGCCAAACCAGAAGCAGCTCCGTGTAAATGAAAACTTCTGACGAGTCTTGTTTGGCACCAGGACATGGATACCGCAGCCGGTCTTAAGCGATTTTAATCACTCGACCAGACCGTTGGTTCACCTGCTGCTTGCGGAACAAACCGTTTGGCTTCAACCCGCCAGTCAACCTGTATGCGCCTGGAGGAAAAAATATATATACGGCATTATATTATCCATGTGGCCATAAGGAGGCGCTGTTGCAATTGAAAATTCCTAAGGCTTGCTTTCGGCTTGTGTTGCTTTGCGGTTGCTTTGAACGCACAGATCTCTAGATCAGTCATGCTTTACTGTCAAAAGAACTGGCAGCTTTAAACATTGTTACAGCCATTCTAACAATATTGTAATTTGAAAATGTTGGACTATTCTTTGTTAATCACTGGAAATCAAAGTTCTGAGTTATTTGCACTTTTGTCAAAGTGTGTCTGTGAACAAATATGTACATTCATGTTTTACTCAAATCTGTTTCTTGTTTAGTCCAAATATTTTACTGTCTTTCAAGAGGTGGAATCTTGCTTTTTTTTTTTTAAGTAAAAGTGCACCCTGAAATAAAACCGAAATATACTGATGTTTGTAATAATGTAGTCGTTATTAAGAGTACTATATTTGACTGGCTGGTCTTTTTTTATGGAAATTAACCAGACATTCTCTTAATCGCGAATCGTGCTAATCGCGTACAGCACAGTGTCTTCCGCTTCTCAGCGGGGCAATTTCGTAACGCAAGAAGGTAAAGATTTGGCAACACGATAAGAGTTCAAATCTGAGTAGAACGACAGGTGTGTTCCGCAAAATGATCGCTCTGCTCAAAGGGTTTCATCCGCTTTGCTTTTATTGATTTGTTTATGTAGTTTTACTTTTTGTTATTGTAGTTCTCAATGGACAGTAGCCGTTCCCAAACTGCTGTGTGGCTTCTGACGTGACATTTTTCATATTTAAATAGAATTGCATTGGTTTAGGTGAAGGGTATTGCCCAATACAATATCTAATGGATATTTACATTATGATCTTTCCTGCGATAGTCACGTTAATTACAACAATTTTGGGCAACGAAAGCTGCAGGTCTAACAAGAAAGATGAATCTTTAATAGATATACAACACATTTTATTCATCATTAAACATCTGCGCGCATTTCTTAGGGAAACATTCACCCATTTTACGCAGGCTTGTTGGGCGTTCTATATCAAAACAAGTTAAAAGTCGTGCAAGATTATGCTGTCCAGGTGGGAGGGGCGACTTTTTGCCTACTTTTAGCAACGTGCATCCTCTGGATAATGGCCTCCATAAAGAACTCTGTAAAGGACTATGAAAATGCTGTGAGCCCAAACCGTCGATCAAGAAGTCACCTCTGGTAAACCCTAAATTAAACTGAAAGTCTTGGAGCTTTGATTGACAGCTCTTTGACGTCGTCCCCTCCCTCCCCAGGTAAACCTGCAGGTAGCTACAGGAGCGTATGGGATCAGGGGGCGGAAAGGTTTCACTGAGCTCACTTTGCATATACCGTCCCTCGGATATGCAACACGATCATACTCGTATCATTGCATTTAAGGAAGTAGTTCAATTTCGGGAAGGGTGCGATCTGCGGAATTGGGCTATCGTAATTACTAATCCAACCAAATAGTTCATAATTCTCAATAGGCCACTCCTGTGAATACGTTTTTTGGAGTTGCCCTTACAACATTTATTGCGATAGCTGGCTAGCTAGCGATTTATTTTGCAAACGTCACCATGTCTGTGCCACTCGGCGCCCACGGCGTTTCTTCCTACAGAACAGTGAGCGTATCTTCGGAAACCTTGCCGATTAACACCGCGTCAACGGTCCAATACACCACGAATGAAGTCCCGACCTATTCCAGCTACAGAACCGTGGGTGTCCCGGTGTCCCAGGTGTCTCCGGTGCAGTATGGAGGCGCGGTGTCTCAGGTGCAGTATGGAGGCGCGGTGAATCAGGTGCAGTATGGAGGCGCGGTGTCTCAGGTGCACTATGGAGGCGCGGCGGACAGCAATGTCGTCTACGGGACTATGCGCTACCTGGTTCCCGTCGAGAGGAGAGTTATGCCGGCAGAATCCTATATGATCGTCCAAAACAGTGCACCCCAAATCGTGAGCCAAGCCGTATCACCCGTTTATCTGCGGAACTACAGTGTGAGCAGTCAGGAAGACCTGGAAATTCGTCAGCGGACAGTTGTTGATGGGGTGAGTTCACGGCTCTGTCTACTGTATTTGATTTGTTCGGTATTCAGAGTATTGACCTCTGCGTTTCAGTCTATACTACTGATTAATTGAAATACAGGGCAAGTAGACCAACTCATTCCGTTGCATTTTCATTATTTATTTGACATTTTCAAAAATGTAGCTACTATGAAAATGGCATACTCTGGTTTTTCCATTTTAATTTGGTCTCCTTACTACACTCTCAAAAGGGATGTGTTAATATCCTACACTTGTGTTCATTCTTTTGTGTTAATTTCAGCACTGCATCGGCCATTTCAGTAACTAGTCTACTTTTGCAACACAAAATGTGTTTAAAATAACACAAAATTGCTTGTCTTTAATTGGACAAGTGTTCAGAACTTTCCAGCAGTTTCTAATACCCGACATTCATTAGGCTACCTGTATCAATGAACTGCATAAAAATGAAAACAAACTGAAAAAAGTGGGGCATAAAACAGGCATGGTTCAGAGAAGTCAGAAACATTGAATATTTCCATATTTCATATTTCTCACTCATTCCGATTTTCTGAAAATCAGCGTGGTTCTCAAGCTGCGCAAAGATGTTTATTCAGGAGGATGACCTCATGTTTAACGCTGGTCCTGCAGAAGTAGCGCTGCTATGCTATTCTGCGCGGGGCCCCACAGTACTCCGTTCACCAGTGCGCTAATCCCACAAACTGCTTTCATTAGTCATGGTGGCAGGTAGTAATTGGATTTGAGTAATCGAGTTAAAACCATAACATCCGTTATCCCGTTATACTTTCAGATAAGGATATGGTGGAAAACAAACAATGCACTTGATAAGATAAGATTCCTCTGAAATGGGCGGAGGGGAGGGCTGTTGTTGCCCAAAGTAAAATCTCGTGTATTCCACTATATTACCTGAGGAATGGGGCGAATCTTGTTCAGCCCATTGTGAGTGAGCTACCCTGTGGGGTCAGTACAGACATGGCCTGTGTCAGGTGGTGACCTCACTGATAAAATGAGTATCCTATCCTACAGTGGTTTTATGGAAAATGACTCCAAAGGCAAAAAACCTAGATTACAATATGTGGGTCAATTTTCCACAGGGAAAGTACTGGAGAGGTGACCTGGGGGTTGTTTTTTTAGGTAGGAATGGGACCCTGGGGTCAGTGTTCTGTGGCGTCGTATTTCAGCGTGACACCGCCCGGTACACTTCGGTACAATCGTGTTTTGTAGCAAGAAATGCGCGCGCTGTACTCTAGTAATCCGCTATATATCTATTCCGTAATCCTGCAAAGATCCAGCGAAGATTACTGAGGAGCTATAGTTGTGAGTCAAACGTGAGAGTTATTGCACCCGCCTGATAGACATGCGACGCGTTTCCTTTAGCGCGTATCATGTGTAATTACGGCATGTGGGGTGGTGAGACAGGATTGAGTAAATTGCTTCTTCACTGTAAACATTTGCCAGTATGAGTCAAGCTGTGAAGTTGGCTGAAGGATAATGGTGATCTTAAGAGGGAATTAGCCTATATCATACCAAGCTTTATATTGCACCCTTTCTATGGAACATGCATTTGAAACAAGTTGCACGGCCCTGGCAAAAAGACACAAAAAAGGTTGACCACCATTTAATTGTTCAGTCATTTTTGTACTGGTATATTTTTCATTTTCCAATTTCCTACAACACACTTATCCTGAAATGGAAGTTATGTTATTTAGTTGAACTGCTAAAGCAAACTATAAAAATGCATTAATCTGTGGCAAATTGCTAGATAGGCATATTCTCTGTGCTGATTTGTGACTCCTGGCTTTCTCTGATGCAGAGTGTGAACGGGAAAACGTCTTCTGTGGTGAGCCAGGTGTCCAGCCCTGAGCCAGCTCCGCAGGTGATGAGCCAGCAACACACGCGCGCAGCATGCACCTGCATGCACACACATCCGCATTCACGCACATTCATCCCCCTTGCAATTATTTCAAGGGCCCAACAGCTGCACTGATCTTACTGTGGCTGCACCGGGGCTTGAACCACAAACCTTCCGGGTCCCAGTCATGTACCTTAGCCACTAGGCTACAGGCTGCCCCAGTCATGTACCTTAGCCACTAGGCTACAGGCTGTCCCTGTCATGTACCTCAGCCACTAGGCTACAGGCTGCCCCAGTCATGTACCTTAGCCACTAGGCCACAGGCTGCCCCAGTCATGTACCTTAGCCACTAGGCTACAGGCTGCCCCAGTCATGTACCTTAGCCACTAGGCTACAGGCTGCCCCAGTCATGTACCTTAGCCACTAGGCTACAGGCTGCCCCAGTCATGTACCTTAGCCACTAGGCTGCCCCCACCTGCACAGCAACATGTGCACACTTGCACTATGTAAACTATGATAATACTGCCACCCCTGTACACACACACACACACACACACACATATATGTATCTATACTGTGTTTGTTGCAGAAATGCTTATGACTAACATTGCTGTTTTTGTTTGAAATGTGCTCTATGAATAAAGCCTGACAAGACTGATTGATGTTTTGAAATGGTTTTCTTGCTACCTGGACGTGTTTTGGAGGGAACAGCGCTGATGTAAACTCGTGGAACAGGTCGTTTAATCTCTTGAGGAGTGTTTTTTTTGACAGTGAAATGAGCAACCACACCCTCCTGAGTTGTAGCTCTCGCCCGAGAGACTTGGGAGAGACTCCAGGTGTGGATCTCTCTTCAATAATGTTAATGAGACAGGTGTAAAACTGTCAATCGCCCTGTTTTATCCTTGTTTTTTCATGTGTTCTCGTATCTGCAGCTACGAGCAGCCACACCTGTATCACAGAGCCGCGTTACTGAAGCTGGAAAAACCCAGAACGGCTCCTTTTACTTCAGTCCGTGTTCCAGATTGGGGAGGGTTTTACTCAGTGCAGTTATCCAGCTAACTCAGTAATCCTGCTCTCTGGGTTTTACTCAGTGCAGTTATCCAGTTAACTCAATAATCCTGCTTTGTGATACAAGGCCCTGTTCTGGGTTTTACTCGGTGCAGTTATCCAGCTAACTCAGTCATCCTGCTTTGTGATACAGGGCCCTGTTTCGGGTTTTACTCAGTGCAGTTATCCAGCTAACTCGGTAACCCTGCTTCAGGCTCAGAAGGCTAACAGGCTAAGATGCCGTTTATTTAGACTCACTGGAAACTGTGAAGGCAACACAACCTGCAGTTCAATTATTCAAACGAATGGAAAGATATCCTTACTGAAAAGGCGGCTAGGCTAAAGCAGGCTAGCTGATCCCATGCATATGTAGCAGGAGAACTCCTGTGTTCGAGCAGTCAAACAAAGTGTGTGTGATGCGTTCATTTCCCCTTCAGCTGATTACCTTCAGTGCACGGTCCTCAATTATGCGTTGGTTATTTCCGATGAATATTTAATGGACTACGGTGGGGATTATTATGAAGCTGAAACAACAGACTGTTGTTGTTCAAGCCCTTCATCTATTGTCTTTATACTGTTGAAAAGGCTTCAAAGTTTCACTGGCCCTTTCAAACAGTGCACTTCTGAGTGATTTTCACATCGGTGTGGGCTATTTTGGGCTTGTGCTGCGGTCTGTCTGAACTGTACAGAGATCTGCGCTGTTTCGTAGCTGATGATCCAACGCTCTAAAGACAAACTGGTATTGCAGAGTCTTTCCAGGTGGCTGTTGCATAACTTCCAGGACGAGGGGATTGAGGGGAAGAGAATCTAGTAAACCTCATCATGCGACTGCTCCTCCTTCCTCTCGCTCCTGTTTATTAATCACACGTTGGTCATTTTAGGTGCTGAGGTATTTGCTCTTAGTGCAGAGGTGCTCCCCACTCTGACCCTGCCGGTGTCGACTGGCTGAGAGTCCCACTGGGACAGGTGACACTGCTTAAAGACAATGAGAGAATTGTACGATTTGGAAACTGACATACCCTCTGAGTTTTGTCTGCTAAATATTAGGCTTGAAGACCTGCTGCCTCGTTCTAGAGAGACAGAGAGGGAGGGTTCTTCCCCTCGCACTTTTGAAGGAATTATTTTATGGGCCACTGTGGTTAAACATGTTCTAACGAGTGTGTGAGTGTGTGTCTGACCATGCAGGGCCGTGAGAAAGGAAAGCACAAGCCAGACTGTCTCTCACACACACACTCACACACTCACACACTATGTAATTAACTCACGACCACCCATGGCTTTTAGGACTGAGGCAGCACTGAGGTGCAATCGGGTTAGGCCCAGGTTAGGCCCAGGTTAGGCCCAGGTTAGGCCCAGGTTAGGCCCAGGTTAGGCCCAGGTTAGGCCCAGGTTAGGCCCAGGTTAGACTCAGGTTAGACTCAGGTTAGGCCCAGGTTAGACTCAGGTTAGACTCAGGTTAGGCCCAGGTTAGGCCCAGGTTAGGCCCAGGTTAGGCTCAGGTTAGACTCAGGTTAGGCCCAGGTTAGGCCCAGGTTAGGCCCAGGTTAGGCCCAGGTTAGACTCAGGTTAGACTCAGGTTAGGCGCAGGTTAGGCCCAGGTTAGACTCAGGTTAGGCCCAGGTTAGACTCAGGTTAGGCCCAGGTTAGGCCCAGGTTACTGTAGACTCGTGCTCAGCCCACCTGTGCTTGCTGTCATAGCTGTGTTTAAGAATCGCAGCAGTCCTGACGTTTCTCTGTAATTACTGAAGCAGTGGAATTCCAGGTATTACAGGAGGGAAAGAAAACAGTTTAAACATTATTTTTGCCTTTTTATACCTCCCTCCCATTATTTAAAGAATTTCGCTTCAGGACGCACCCACATTCCCGGGGGCGAGCAGCAGCAGCCGTACCTGAGCAGGTGAAGCCGTACCTGTGCAGGTGAGGCTAACAGTTTTAGCTGCGCGTGACGGCGAGCAGGGTGGGGCGGAGGGACACACCCAGGGGTCGGGTTTCAGACGCGGGCTGGCGGCGTTCCTGGCGCGCGGCCCGGGAGAGTGCGATCATCAGCGCTCCTCACTCAGCACCGCGCTGTGCTCCTCTGATGCACGGCTGCTTCATGGGGCTCGAAAAACGGCCCTCCAGCTTCGGAGCCGTCAAGTTCAAACATTATAATCATTATAATCCTGGGTCTGGCCGGCTGTCAGTCACTTCTGTCGCCCGGGGCAACGGGCCTCCCGGGGCTCTAGCTGTGCTGGTACTTTTCCAGATGACTGGTTAGCCGAGAGGTGGCTTAGCTCGCCGCTAACACCGCCCAGATTTCTGCGAACGCCTTCAGAATGAGAAGGACACTCAGTATCCAAAGTCTCCTTCGTTCGGCCTTGAGACGAATGCAGAAAGCTCACTCAGCCTTCGTCGCAAACAGTCACCTACATTTGTGTTTATGACGGTACCTTATTTCGGTTCCCGTATTTGACTGACATACGGAACGTTCTGTGTGGTGCTGTGCGTTAGCCGTGCTAACGCCAACTTCACCACTCCCACTTAATTTAAGTCCATGCTTTCTCCACCTTGCCTTGTTCCCATGGAAACGTAGAGCCCCACCCTGTGTGAAGGCCAGTGACAACCTGTGTGTGGTGTACTGGCAAGGGTTTCTGGGTAAAAGCAGCTTTACATGAGACTGGGAGTAAGCTTCGCTGTTTTTCTCAGGACGCACACATGACTCATGCTGCTCCTGATTGCCCTGTACCTGGGGGTTGAATTTATGTACAAAGTCCTCCTTCTTCCGTTTGGAGCGGCTGTGCCAGATGGCAATTCGCTAGTTGAAATACTAATACAGTGTCTCACCCTCCTGTCAAATGCAGTTTCGTTTGTATCAATAGCATAGCATTTTTATGCTTTTGTTGTGGCAAGTCTGTGCAAGTGTGGTTTTGGGTGGTGCAGTTCTGTGGGCCCACAATTTCTCATAACAAAAAAAAAAAAATACTGTTCTCATTGTTGATTTGTGAGAATGAAAGTTTTTATTTTCTGTAGAAGAATTTTCATTTCCTAGGGGGGTCCATGTTCCCCTTATTGTGATTTTGAGGACTGGACCATTGAGTCCTTGAACTTTGATGGTGTTTGGATTGGGTTTGTTTTGTGTTGGGATTGGGTTTGTTTTGTGTTGGGATTGGGTTTCTTTTGAAAGACTGCTGAACTGCCCTCCTGACACAGTTCCAACATCCTGCTCCATTACTGAAGGTGTGTGAAAGCAGACACCTGTCTGATATTTACACCTGGTCAGCACACACTCACACACACACACACACACACACACACACACACACACACCCCTAAACCTGTCTGATATTTACACCTGGTCAGCACACACTCACACACACACACACACACACACACACACACACACACCCCTAAACCTGTCTGATATTTACACCTGGTCAGCACGCACGCACGCACGCACGCACGCACGCACTCACTCACTCACTCACTCACTCACTCACTCACTCACTCACTCACTCACTCACTCACTCACTCACTCACTCACTCACTCACTCACTCACTCACTCACTCACTCACTCACTCACTCACTCACTCACTCACTCACTCACTCACTCACTCACTCACTCACTCACTCACTCACTCACTCACTCACTCACTCACTCACTCTCGTTCTGTTGTGTGCTGAAGTCTTTAAATACAGCTCTGAAAGACATGTTTTCATTTACAGAAAATAGGATGTAAAGCATAAACAGGGTAGTTTATTTGATACCAAATTGGCTGATTGTTCAGTGAGATTGGCACTGTTTTCAGAGTGCTGGTGCATTTACATACATCTGAACTGGTATTGAGCAGGCGAGACAGGGGAAGCCCAGACCGCAGAACTGAGGCAAGATGCATGGGCGGTAGTGCCCATGAGCGGTGTGTTGGGTTCATGTGACACACACAGCATGAACATGCATACTGCTGCATTATTGTCAGTCTGCTTAAAACATAATTACTTTTCACACCGAAAAAAGCAGTTGATGAGCTGGACAGAACGTTGTGTCGGGATAAGATATGTTGACAATTCTGAAAATTAAAAGGACAGGTGTTATCCTTTAATGAGCGGGAAACCTGTTGTGATTATAAATTCAGGCACATGGCATGCAAATGTGACCTTAGAATGACAAACATGTTTGTGTCGTAAATCCGTATTCAAATGAGATCAGGGATCAACATGATATGAGCTAAGCAGGAATGTTGTTTGTACTCTGAAAATGAACTCATAAAACTGCAGGTTGCATCTCAGGTGAAGGTAAGTTAAGGAGCGTGTGAGTATTGTAACTATGTTGGGGTGTGCCCCAGAGATTAGTACCGGTAACTTTCTGGCAGGCTTTGATCACAAATCAACACTTGTGATATGCAGATGTAGGTAGATCGTAGCATTTATAGAGCGCTTTTCTCACACTTTACAGTGATGAGGGGGAAACTCGCCTCCACCACCACCAATGTGTAGCACCCACCTGGGTGACGCAACGGCAGCCATTTTGTGCCAGAACGCTCACCACACACCAGCTGTGCTATTTTTTTAGCCAATTAAAACAGGAGGATTTAGGTCGCAGGTTGAAAGACCCATGTCAGGACTTTAACCAAGTGTGTGGGTGGCAGACTGTAGACACCGTCCCCCTGTGGAATCAGGCTGAAGTGTTTCCTGGTGTGTTTCTGAGTGGGCATACTGCAGTGGCCTGTCACCCGGTCTCTCACCCCTCCCCGGGCTCAGAATCGGGTGCGTCAAGGATGGGATGGAGCTCTTTCTCCCGCGTGGGTCAGGTCATGCTCTGTGGACCGCCTGGAGCCCAAATAGACAGTGTAACGCTTCTTAAAAAGTGACTGTTGAGAGATCAAAACTGCTTTAGCTGCATTCCAGTGAGACACAAGCTCTCAGAGTTTAAGGTTTGACTGTTTGCCTGTCACTCTATCCTCTGCGGTGTGTTTCCAATTAACCGACTTTCACTATCCGAGGCGTTACATAAGACAATTCCGCTGTTCGCTTAATTATGAATTATTCATGTTTTATTCTGCCAGCCTGGGATATGTGCCATGTCCAAAATGTCTTGGCTCAGGTGGTTTAAGTTGTAAGCGTTACGCCATATATTGAACCGATTAGACGCATGCCATTCGATGAAATTTGGGAAGTGAAAGTGTTGGTTAGTCTGAGTTGGAGCTGTTGCCCTCGGTTACATGTGTATCTGCTGTTGGAGTGGAATGTGTTTATAGAATGTGTAACTCCTCCCACAATGGTCACCCCTCGCAGAGCAGCTGAACCGGCTGGAACCGGCTGGATCCAGTTACCTATAGTTTGGGATAAGTTTAGAATATAGGCCATGTATGAAAGTTTTTGATGATTACACATTTTCCATTTTATTTAGCTCCATACTGATATAGCACCTATTGGCCATTCTTTCTTTACTTGCGTCTAGCGTATCTAATTTAGTTTAGATGTAGAGCAGTGGTCTCACTCAGTGCCATCGAGGGCTGTGTGTGTGTGTGTGTGTGTGTGTGTGTGTGTGTGTGTGTGTCTGTGTGTGTGTTGGTCTCTCAGTGCCATGGAGGGCTGTGTGTGTGCTGGTTTTTATTCTAGCCTTCATTCAATTATTTGCTGAATTAGGTTTGCACATAATGAAATGTGTTATTTGTGGTGTCTAAATAACTGTTGATTATATAATGTGATTTAATGAAGTTAAATGCATTTGACTGAATGAGTAATTGGAATCAGTTAAGGCAGCATTATTAGATTGGACTCTCCTGATTGGACGCTGAATGAGCTCTTATCTGTCCTGATTGGACGCTGAATGAGCTGTCTGCCTCTCCTGATTGGACACTGAATAAGCTCTTGTCTGTCCTGATTGGACACTGGATGAGCGCAGGCGGTCCTGATTTGACGATGGATGAGCTCTGGCGGTCCTGATTGGATACTGGATGAGCTCAGGCGGTCCTGATTGGACGCTGGATGAGCGCAGGCGGTCCTGATTGGACGCTGGATGATGTTGATTGGGTGTGGCTGCAGAGTCGAGCTCTTGGTGCGTGTTCGGCTCCCTGCTGGAATGCGGTCCTGCCGGTCTGCACTCTGTCACGCCGCACGGAAACAAGCGGCTGATTAAAGGCTGAATGTTTTAGTTTCACACGGTCAGTCTGCCACATCACGCTGAAAACCTCAAACATCCTTCCCTCATCCAGTCCTCTTATCCTGAAGTCTACGTGCCACCATCTGTTTTACAGCATGCATCATGTAAATGTATGCTGTTCGTACAGTGCCAGTCATCTGCATAATACAGTATAATTATAATTTGCCTCATAATGTAATTTGGCTTTGAAATGAATTTTAATTTACATTTTACATTTACATTTTAGTCATTTGGCAGACGCTTTTAATCCAAAGTGACTTACAAGTGCATAGGTTCTCCCACAAGTTAAAGCATCACATCCATAACTAGTAAAATACACATGAAGTGCTGTTCTAAACAAAAGGAAATCGTGAGTGCAATTTTTTTTGTTTGTTGAGGAAATGTGATGTCATGCTCTTGCTAGCTCGCTTGCCATGAGTAAATTAAAACAGAAATCGCTCCTAGGGTTTTTAATATCATTAGCTTGTGTGCCAAGTCTTGATCAGAATGCAGTGTGTGCATACAGGTGCTGAGGTGCAGGTGTGCATACAGGTGCTGTGGTACAGGTGTGCATACAGGTGCTGTGGTACAGGTGTGCATACAGGTGCTGTGGTGCAGGTGTGCATACAGGTGCTGTGGTGCAGGTGTGCATACAGGTGCAGGTGTGCATACAGGTGCTGTGGTACAGGTGTGCATACAGGTGCTGTGGTACAGGTGTGCATACAGGTGCTGTGGTACAGGTGTGCATACAGGTGCTGTGGTACAGGTGTGCATACAGGTGCTGTGGTACAGGTGTGCATACAGGTGCTGTGGTACAGGTGTGCATACAGGTGCCTTGTGTTTGTCTTCAGTAGCAGCTCCTGCTGCACTCTCATAACATCACATTGCAGCTGATGCCTTTATCCAAAATGACTTACAGTAGATTAGACTAGGCAGGGCACAATCCCCCCTGGAGCAATGTGGGGTTAAGGGCCCAACAGCTGCACTGATCTTATTGTGGCTACACTGGGGCTTGAACCACCAACCGTCCAGGTCCCAGTCAAGTACTTTAGCCAATAGGCTGCAGTCATGTACCTTAGTCACTAGGCTACAAGATTACAATAGAACACCACATCACAGCAATGCCTTGGAGGGTGAACATGTTTGCAACTTTCTTATGATTATCATTCTCATTATATTTGTTTTTATACATAAATTATAATTATGTGTTCTCTCCTGATCAGCATTCTTTCTTTTATATGACAGGAGATGACTAAGTTACTGTGTGAAGCCACATAAGAATATCTCGCAGGGCAGGAATTTACAACTCCTCCTGGCCTCGAGCAAGAAACATGGTAAACAGGAGGATCAGAAGTTTTGTGTTCTTAATGAGGCGGTTGTCCTTAACTGGCACGCACAGCCCCTCTAGGGGATCAGTGTGAATGGTGTTGAGTCTGTCAGTGTGAATGGTGTTGAGTCTGTCAGTGTGAATGGTGTTGAGTCGGTCAGTGTGAATGGTGTTGAGTCTGTCAGTGTGAATGGTGTTGAGTCTGTCAGTGTGAATGGTGTTGAGTCAGTCAGTGTGAATGGTGTTGAGTCTGTCAGTGTGTATGGTGTTGAGTCTGTCAGTGTGAATGGTGTTGAGTCTGTCAGTGGGAATGGTGTTGAGTCTGTCAGTGGGAATGGTGTTGAGTCTGTCAGTGTGAATGGTGTTGAGTCTGTCAGTGTGAATGGTGTTGAGTCTGTCAGTGTGAATGGTGTTGAGTCTGTCAGTGTGAATGGTGTTGAGTCAGTCAGTGTGAATGGTGTTGAGTCTGTCAGTGTGTATGGTGTTGAGTCTGTCAGTGTGAATGGTGTTGAGTTTGTCAGTGGGAATGGTGTTGAGTCTGTCAGTGGGAATGGTGTTGAGTCCCGCTCTTTCTGCAGAAATAAAGACTGTCGTAATTGTATCTAGTGTGAAGTATTTTACTGACTGGATAGCCTCCTTATTGCAAGACCAGGGTGGATTTTTCCCTTCTCAACCCAACAGCTGCCATTTCAATTACAAGTGATAGAAATCCTCATGCACAACACTGGCATTGATGATGTTTTTTATGCTGACACCAGTTATAATTTTGCGGAGGCAGGCGCAAGATTTGATCAAAGCGCTTCTGATTGAGGCCACCTCTGGATTCTCTATGCAGGAAAAACCTTGTTCACAACAATATTATCATTATTGCAACCTCTTCAAAACAGTATCAAAATAACACCAATCTGTGTTTGATGTTAATAAACATGAAAAGTGAAAAGCTAGTTGGTGAAATTTTTGTAAATAAATGAAAGTTACACCTATGAGTGACCTCGAGTCAGACCTCGAGTCAGACCTGGAGTCAGACCTGGAGTCAGACCTGGAGTCAGACCTGGAGTCAGACCTGGAGTCAGACCTGGAGTCAGACCTGGAGTCAGACCTGGAGTCAGACCTGGAGTCAGACCTGGAGTCAGAGCTGGAGTCAGAGCTGGAGTCAGAGCTGGAGTCAGACCTGGAGTCAGAGCTGGAGTCAGAGCTGGAGTCAGAGCGCTGAAACACAGATCCTTTCAGTCACACATTTGACTGATGCCTGTCAACCACAAATCTCCACCCACACCCCAACCCCAGCAGCTGATTGGCTGGCATGTCTGTAATCGTGTGTGGTGAAATGATATATCTAGCGCTGATGCTTGTGGTATTGTTGTTCACCGGTAAAAATATTTAGTCGACCGCAGAAGAATGGCGGTGTGGCACGGCATGTTTTGACAAGCAGGGAACGTAAGCTGCATTCTATTGATAACTGGTAGGTATTCGTTTTGCATTTTTTGAATGTGGCAGGGTGATTGGAGTGTCACCTGCTCTGCCCTGATGTGCACATACTCCCTGTTCCTGCACCTCGCCCTCCACAAACAACTGAGACTGACGGGTTTTTGGGAGGAAATTCGTTTTTTCTGAGCAGGCCTTCAAGTGACAACATGCACAAACCATTACGCTAAAGCGAGGTTCTGAAGTGTCACAGTAGATCAGATAGGGAGAGCAAACCATTCCTCTAAAGCGGGGCGGCTTCTAAGCATCACTGCAGATCATTATGATTAAGCGGGGAGATTTTAAAGTGTCAGTGCAGATCAGTGCTGCTCAACTCCACGTCCTGTGGGTTGCAGGCATTTGCTCCTACCGCGCACGACCGATTTCGCTAAATTATTTTAACTGCTTGATTCAGATAATAAGCTAGCGATTGAAATCAGGTGGTGTAGCACACAGTTGAGCCAAATGCCTGCAGATACCTTGGCCCACAGGCCATGGCGTTGAGCAGCGGTGGTGTACATAATTTAGGGCGAGCCAACCATTGCGCTAAAGCGGGGAAAGCTTAAACGTGTCGACGCACGCCATGTCGGGCCAGCTTCAGTTCCACTTGCACACACTCCCCCCCGCCACCTGGGGGCAGCAGAGCGTGCTGCTGGGAGATTTTTCAGCCGTTCTGTGCAGACAGGTGTGCATGAGTTCTGTTTTCTTATCTATTGGAGGAGCAATGCAGGCTGATGACTGAACTCAGTGGTGTCTGGTACTTTGCAGTGTGTCCTCAACATATAAACGGAGAACTCTGGTTTCAGTCAGTTCTTCTGTTTACATTACATTCATTTAGCAGATGCTCTGAGCAACTTACAGTATAGGGGAACATTAGTGCACCTAATGTGACACCTAGTTACTAAACATTCCCATACCAGTGGGGAATGAATGAGTATTTCTGTGTCATTACACTCATGTGGCCCATCCCATATGGGACTATATGACGCATCATTAATCACACAAACATAAACTAGAGTCATGCTTGAAGAGATGACACAGGCAGACAGATGTTTGTTTAATCCCACATCCCTCCTTTTTATTTTTGTCAAGTTCTATAGCATAGTTTTCAGAACCATATTTGTCTTTAATTTTACAATAAATATGAACAAATATCTAAAGCCCATCTATCTTTGAATAAAATTTTTTTTTTTTCTTGTACTAAGAAGTTCAAGCCCCGGTGTAGCCACAATAAGATGAGTGCAGCTGTTGGGCCCTTGAGCAAGGCCCTTAACCCCACATTGCTCCAGGGGGGTTTTCCCCTGTTTAGTCGAGTCGGTTTTGATAAAAGTGTCAGCTAAATAACTCCAATGTAATAACCCTAAGTCTTACAGGGATTTATTTTATCCTTGTTTGTTGTCTGTGTTCCTGGGACGGCAGGTTGTGTGTGTTCCTGATTTGGTGTGTGTGCCTGTGTGTAAAGGCACAGTCTCTGATCATCCTGCTTGTTGTTTGTTTCTCCCTCAGGAGGAGGAGGTGGAGGAGGAAGAGGAGGAAGAGGAGGTGGAGGAGGTGGTGGAGGAGGTGATAAAGCGGGAGGTGGAGGAGGTGATTGAGGTGCAGCCAGTGATTAAGAAGGTGTCCCGTGTCACAGTGCGGAGCGAGGTCCCGCAGATCGAACCCCAGGCCAAGCTCGACACGCGCTTCTTCGGCGAGCTCCTGGCGGACATCTACCGCAAGAACTGCGACATTCACACCTGCATCTCCGACCACGTGTCCAAGATCCGCGGACGGTACGTCACGGTTCCTCTCCCCAGAGACCGGGTCTGAACCCGGGTCTGAACCCGGCTGTCTGCTCCCTCTTCTCTCCTGTGTGCTTCTCAGTTTTACCCCCAAACTCAATCAGCTGCAGTCCATCACGGTCTCTTTATTCTCTCATAAACCTGATACACGCTGCGCTTCTGTTCAAACACGAAAATCACACGCTGTGCTTCTGTGATGGGTTCAAACATGAAAATCACAGGCTGCAACTTAATCTGAGTCAAGCTCACCTGGCATAGGTATTACACACACACAGACACACAGACACGTATCCAGTTACCGCAGACAGGGAGCAGTCAGTCCTCCTGGGTGATTACAAGGTTTACAAAGCCATTGTTTGACCCCATGCTGTAAATACAGGTTTTGAGAGGGAAAGGCACAATGACAAATGAGTACAGACTGTTAATGTGGCAGCTCTCAGTTCATCTCTGCTGCCCCACCTCACGCCCTGGCCGCAGGGATCCAGGCTGAGCACTGTTCTAAATATACCTGTACAGGTGAGGGTCCACTGGCACCTGCAGAAGGAATGCCGGTCATTTTCATTAGCTGCCGGATTTCCAGCCAACCAAATACGGCATAGTTTCCCCTGAACCATCATCCAAGAGGAATGTTTGGATTGTGGATGATATAGTTTTGATGACCAATGTCGCTCACAAATTCAAGAGAAGTCTGACTGTTTAACTTTGCCTATGTGGTTAGTTGTCTGTCTGTTTGATTTCACTCTCAGATGCCTTCAGTGCTTTGCAAACTTTTCCTTTTTGTCATTTTCAGGAAACACAGCTTTACCTCCAGTGACTTCACGGTACGAAGGCTCCACCTCATTCATTCGCCCGTTAATTGCTTGATTCTCAGGTGGAACGGTCTGCACTTACCTGTCAGTTTACCTGTTGACCTGCTCTATCTAGGTGAGAAAAGACGAAGTTGAGGGTTTGATCCCGAAGGGTCTGTCTGAACTGACCAAGCAGCAGATCCGCTACCTGCTGCAGGTAAGTCTGTTCGAGGTGTCTCTCCTTGGCTTTCGTTTGACAGATGGACACTGCACAATCTTTTCCTCAGACCCTATAACACCACACTCTTCCTCACTCTTCCTCAGACCCGTATGACGGCTGATAGCACCATGAGGCTCCTCCTTGCCACCTTCAGCAACCTGAGGGAGGAGCTAGCCCACCTGCAGGGAGACCTGAAGGTACACCTCCTCATCCTCACTCTGTCCTGTGAAGTAGACCTCCTCATCCTCACACTGTCCTGTGAAGTAGACCTCCTCATCCTCACTCTGTCCTGTGAAGTAGACCTCCTCATCCTCACTCTGTCCTGTGAAGTAGACCTCCTCATCCTCACTCTGTCCTGTGAAGTAGACCTCCTCATCCTCACTCTGTCCTGTGAAGTAGACCTCCTCATCCTCACTCTGTCCTGTGAAGTAGACCTCCTCATCCTCACTCTGTCCTGTGAAGTAGACCTCCTCATCCTCACACTGTCCTGTGAAGTAGACCTCCTCATCCTCACTCTGTCCTGTGAAGTAGACCTCCTCATCCTCACTCTGTCCTGTGAAGTAGACCTCCTCATCCTCACACTGTCCTGTGAAGTAGACCTCCTAAATCCTCACACTGTCCTGTGAAGTAGACCTCCTCATCCTCACACTGTCCTGTGAAGTAGACCTCCTCATCCTCACTCTGTCCTGTGAAGTAGACCTCCTCATCCTCACTCTGTCCTGTGAATGAGCGAGTGGGCAAGTGAGCCCTGCCAGTGCAGTGTGAGAGCCTCTCTCTCTCTCTCTCTCCCCTCAGAGGCTGGAGAGTGAGAAGGAGGAGCTGGAGAGAGATCTGAGCTTCAAGGCAGATCAGGCCCAGCAGTACGACCGTCTGCTGACGTCCGTGCGCGAGAACAACCGCCAGCTGCAGGTAGGACACCCGTACCGCCCAAACTGACCTCCGTACAGCCCAAACTGACCTCCGTACAGCCCAAACTGACCTCCGCACAGCCCAAACTGACCTCCGCACAGCCCAAACTGACCTCCGTACAGCCCAAACTGACCTCCGCACAGCCCAAACTGACCTCCGCACAGCCCAAACTGACCTCCGCACAGCCCAAACTGACCTCCGCACCGCCCAAACTGACCTCCGCACAGCCCAAACTGACCTCCGCACAGCCCAAACTGACCTCCGTACAGCCCAAACTGACCTCCGCACAGCCCAAACTGACCTCCGCACAGCCCAAACTGACCTCCGCACAGCCCAAACTGACCTCCGCGCAGCCCAAACTGACCTCCGCGCAGCCCAAACTGACCTCCGCACAGCCCAAACTGACCTCCGCACAGCCCAAACTGACCTCCGCGCAGCCCAAACTGACCTCCGCACAGCCCAAACTGACCTCCGCACAGCCCAAACTGACCTCCGCACAGCCCAAACTGACCTCCGCACAGCCCAAACTGACCTCCGCACCGCCCAAACTGACCTCCGCACAGCCCAAACTGACCTCCGTACCGCCCAAACTGACCTCCGTACCGCCCAAACTGACCTCCGCACAGCCCAAACTGACCTCCGCACAGCCCAAACTGACCTCCGCACAGCCCAAACTGACCTCCGCACAGCCCAAACTGACCTCTGTACTGACCTCCGCACAGCCCAAACTGACCTCCGCGCAGCCCAAACTGACCTCCGCGCAGCCCAAACTGACCTTCGCACCGCCCAAACTGACCTCCGCGCAGCCCAAACTGACCTCCGCGCAGCCCAAACTGACCTTCGCGCAGCCCAAACTGACCTCCGCGCAGCCCAAACTGACCTCCGCGCAGCCCAAACTGACCTCCGCGCAGCCCAAACTGACCTCCGCACAGCCCAAACTGACCTCCGCGCAGCCCAAACTGACCTCCGCGCAGCCCAAACTGACCTCCGCGCAGCCCAAACTGACCTCCGCGCAGCCCAAACTGACCTCCGTACTGACCTCCGCGCAGCCCAAACTGACCTCTGTACTGCCCCATCCCACTCCATCCTGCTCCAGTAATGAGTAAAATGGCCACTCTGCGCAGTAATGAGTAAAATGGCCGCTCTGTGCAGTAATGAGTAAAATGGCCGCCCTGCGCAGTATGGAGTAAAATGGCCGCCCTCTCTCGCAGGCTTCGCTGAAGGAGAGCAGCAACACACAGAGGACCCTGGAGACTCAGCTGGTCACCACCCGCACCTCAGAGTCCTCCCGCGACTTCCGCGTGAAGGACCTGGAGGGCCGCCTCAAAGCCATGGAGAAGGAGAAGGACATGCTGCTTCAAAAGGTATCTGCACTCAGTGACCACTTTATTAGGTACACCAGCGTGTTACTGCAAATATTTAATCAGCCAATCATGTAGCAGCAACTAAATGCATGCAGACATGATCAAGAGGTTCAGCTGTTTTTGACCGTTGGATGATTGTCGGTGCCAGACAGGGTGGTTTGAGTATCTCAGAAACTGCTGATCTCCTGGGATTTCCACGTGCAACAGTCTAGAGTTTGCAGAGAATGGTGTGAGAGACATCAGAGGAGAATGGCCAGACTGATCAAAGCTGACAGGAAGGTGACAGTAATGTAAATAACCACACATTACAACAGCGGTATGCAGAAGAGCATCTCTGAACACACAACACATCAAATCTCTTAACTGGATAGGCTACAGCAGCAGAAGACCAATAAGTATAAAGAATATGTCTAATAAATACCTAATAATGTGCTCACAGAGTGTATGTGCTCACTCATTCAGCACACTTGTCCCTGGTTATGATTTGCACTTTATTGTGCGTTGCTCTGGATAAGAGCAATTCCAATTAGTGCTACACCAAGGCTTGAATCACCAACCTTTCTGGCACCAGTCAAGTCAAGCACCTTAGCCACTGGCCTACAGACTGCCCCCCCGAGCATCACATCACGTGATTATGGGAACGGGCCATTCTGTCCATTTACCAGCGAACTGCTGCATCAGTCCTGGACTTGTATTCCCCCTGGGTCCCTGTCTCAGGCCTGTGGCCTGGCCAGCTCCTCCACACAGACATACAGTGTTGCAGTTTGGCTGGAGATCAGCTGATAAGGCTCACTCAAATATTCCTTTGCCACTGTATTTTAAACAAAAGTTTCTAGTTACCTAACTTTCTGCAGTTTGGGTTTTGGCTGCGTGACTTGCATAGTTTGCGTTTCTGAGGTTCTGAGGTGCAGGCAGCCCTGCCTATCCCGGGACTTGGGCCACGCCCTCCAGCTACACTTCCCAAACCACTCCACCGCAGTGAATCAGAACAGGGCGTCTGTTTATGGAGGGATTTATTTCACACAGTTTTGCACTTGGTGAATTCCATGGGCATTACAACAGTCTGATAAGGATTGGCAGAAGCACTAGGAGGGAACAGTCAACTGTGTATTACCCTGTAGTGATACAGCATTTGCATGTTGAGCAGCCTCTAAGTCCCATGAGCCTCTCTTCCATTCCTCAGCCTCTAATTCCCATAATCCTCTCTTCTCTTCCTCAGCCTCTAACTCCCATGATCCTCTCTTTCCCCCACCTCTAATTCCCATCATCCTCTCTTCCCTTCCCTCAGCCTCTAACTCCCATGATCCTCTCTTTCCCCCACCTCTAATTCCCATAATCCTCTCTTCCCTTCCTCAGCCTCTAACTCCCATGATCCTCTTCCCTCCTCAGCTGGCCGGACAGGGCAGCAGCAGCAGTTTGACCCTGCAGACTAAAACAGAGGAGCTGTCCAGGCATTACAACCAGATGCTGAGCTCCCTGAGGGAGGAGAAGGACAAGGAGCTGCAGCTTCTCAAGGTTAGGGCTCTGAGTTCTCTTTCGTCTTTTCCAGCTGCTATAGTATATATATAATATATATAATGACAGCATAAAACAAAAGATATTATAGCTTTTCACAGCCTCACTGTGCATTTAACCTGTAGATACCTGTATAACACATCCCTGCTTAACAAGTACCTGTTTAACTCGTAGTTGAGTGCCTCTTCCTGCATACACGAGCGTAGTTGAGCGTAGTCGAGTGTAGTTGAGCTGAGCGTAGTCGAGCGTTTGTGCTGAGCGTAGTCGAGCGTTTCTTCCTGCACACTCACGTGTTGTCTCTGCACGCCAGTCGCAGCTCCTGAGGGTGCAGACGGAGACCTCCTCGCAGTCATCGAACGACCAGAGTCTGCAGCTGCGCATCTCTGAGCTCCTCAGCAGCCTGGAGCAGCGGGAGATCACCATCAAAAGCCAGGAGGAGGTGCTAACGCCCCGCCCGTGATCCCTCTCTGACACTCAGGCTGACCCTGACCCTAGCCTTAACACTCACCATGACCCTAATTCTTGGACGAAATTCTTCTTACTCAAAGGCTCCAGTGCAAACTGTTCAGTGCAAAGGTTTTTTTCACTAATCTAACACTATCCCTAACCCTAACCCTGACCCTAACCCTAACCCTGTCAAGGTCACCCCTCTCCAAACCTAACCCTGATCTACTTCCTCACCCCTATGGTTTACCTGTACTGGTTGTACCTGTGTTTAGCTTAGCTAGGTACCTCTGAGGCTCCGGGAGATGTTCAGACCTGCTCAGAGTTCCAGTGCTGGCAGGTGTTTCTCTGAGTGCACAAGTCTCACGAGTTTCATTACGGGTGGAACTGTCTTATTCTGTCAATCACTGATTTATTTGAATGACTCCAGCTTTAGCTCTTAGACACACAGCTCTACCCAGCATTCTGCAGGCCTCAGGCCCCCTGGTTCCCAGCCAAGACCTTCGGTACCTCCTCGTTCCACAGCGAACCTACACCCTTCTCTACCTCCACAGCCCAGAGCTAACATTCACCACCTTTACCTCTCTCGACAGCTCTCATAACCTTCACCCCCCCCCTCTCTCTCTCTCTCTCTGTAGGATATCTCATAGTCTCTCTCTCTCTGTAGGATATCTCATAGTCTCCCTCTCTCTCTCTCTCTCTCTGTAGGATATCTCATAGTCTCTCTCTCTCTCTCTCTTTCTCTCTCTCTCTCTGTAGGATATCTCATAGTCTCCCTCTCTCTCTCTCTGTAGGATATCTCATAGTCTCCCCCTCTCTCTCTCTGTAGGATATCTCAGTCTCTCTCTCTCTCTCTCTCTGTAGGATATCTCATAGTCTCTCTCTCTCTCTGTAGGATATCTCATAGTCTCTCTCTCTCTCTCTCTGCAGGAGATCAGGCGGCTGAAGACGATCCAGCAGAAGACTGTGACTGAAAGCTCCACCTCAGGCTCCACCTCAGGCTCCACCTCAGGCTCCAGCTCCAGCTCCAGGAACGTCACCAAGACCACCGTCACCAAACGGTAAACCTGAACCTGAACCTGAACCTCCTCCCTCATAATGACCAAGACCACCGTCACCAAGCGGTAAACCTGATTGGTTGTGCGCACACCCTGACGCCGTGTGTCTGCTCCCCGCCCCTGTAGGTACAGCACCCAGTACCCCATCCTGGGGCTGCTCGGTGACCAATACAAGTACGAGGGCCCGGTGAAGGAGTCCAGGACGGTGGTCTTCGAGAGCACGGGAACAGACTAATAACAGGTGCAGTAGACCAGGTGCAGTAGACCAGGGGGTGAGTGAGTGTGAGTGTGTTTGTGAGTGAGAGTGAGGTGTAGTTTTATTGAGCAGGAAGTCATTCTGAGCCCTTAAAGAAGCTACTTCTCTCTCCACAGGAGGCCAGCTAGCAGAAGATTTTGAAGTTGCCCCCTCCTCCTACATTGACCCCATCCCCTTTCTCCCCACCCATCCTTGGTCCAGGGCTTTTAGGGTCGTGGTGGTTCAAGACCCTAAGATCTTTGTGGAGGTGTGCACATCTGTGTGTAAAGTATATGAAGGGTTGAGGCAGTGTGTGTGTGTGTGTGTGTGCGTGTGCGTGTGCGTGTGCGTGTGCGTGTGCGTGTGCGTGTGCGTACATGTGTGTAGTATATGAAGGGTTGAGGCTGTGAGTGTGTGAGTGTGTGAGTGTGTGAGTGTGTGTGAGTGTGTGAGTGTGTGAGTGTGTGAGTGTGTGAGTGTGTGAGTGCGTGTGCGCATGTGTGTAGTATATGAAGGGTTGAGGCTGTGTGTGTGTGTGTGTGTGTGTGTGTGTGTGTGTGTGTGTGTGTGTGCGTGTGTGCGTGTGTGCGTGTGTGCGTGTGTGCGTGTGTGCGTGTGTGAGTGTGTGAGTGTGTGTGTGCTTGTGTGTGCGTGTAGTGTGAGACAGTGTTCTGCTGATGATCTGGTAATTAAATCATTAAGTTAAACATCCACAGCTGGCTTAATCCTGGTGTCTGCAGCACCTCTACAGAATCGGCACAACCCTCCAGCCCTGCAGTCCCTCTCGCTGCGCCACAGCTGTCCACCAGGTGGCAGCACCTGCGCATGTAAATACTACTCTTTAGCAAACAGAACTGACCCTTTGACATAAATGGTCTATTAACGCCATTTCTTTACCGCGTTTTTGCGCATGCATATTTACATTTACATTGGTAATGGTGAAATTGTTTCTGATTGTCTTGTACTGAAATATTTTTAGAGATATTTTGCATATTGAGCAGGTGATTTGGTGCAGGTGTTATGGTGAATGTGGAAGCCGAAAGGCTGGATTGTATTTGAGGAAATTTTGGAAATATGGTTTGAGAAAACACATCACTTTGGATAAAGGCCTCAGCTAAATAAAATGTCATGAAAATGCGTGCTTTATAAGCGGGAGATTATGAGTGAGGCTCCTTTGGACAGTAACAGTACAGATTCTCTAGACTGGGTTCCTCTCTGTTTCCGAATTGACCTTCTGATTAGTAACTGGAGTTTCCTTTATAGTTTATGAATATAAAGGTGCTTCCAGTGCAGGAACGTCTATTGGTACACGACTTATCAATTTAGCCACCACGATGATGGTTCAATATGTCTTCTAGTATAGGCTTCAGCAAATGGAAGATGCTATTCTCCACATGAAGCGAGCTGATGACACTTCGTAAAACGAATTACAAATTAGAGCATTCTATTATAAGGTTGTCAGGACAACTGAGCCCGCGATGTGGTCATGGTTCAATACAATTTAAGTTTCAGCGATTGGCACAATCAGGATAGTGACGACATCAATTCGTACATCGCTATTGTATAAACAAAAATTCGTCACGACCGAACAGCAAGTGTGGTTTTTTTTTGGTGTTACTGGCATCTCCTGTTACGGAAGAACGCACTCCTTTCGGTCATGGTCGCCTGTGGCAACGATCATACATCGTCTATGAACTGGCCTTTAGGATCACCACTTGCATCCAGGAGTCATGCTGCAACTGCCAAACTCAGAACACGAAGTGCAGAACAGGAAACCGACCATGTTCAACTCACGGATCGAGATTCTGTGGAATTCCAAAAACCATGGGCGTGATGCTGCCTGTTGCTATGCCTCTGGGAAGTGGACTTCAGCTGGGGCCATTTGTTCGCACACGTCTAATTTACTGGCTTAAAACAAAGCTATTCATTGACCTGCCCGTCATTCACATTAATGGAAGGTAGATATGATGCCATCGTAGTTATAAAACACTGCTTAGCGGTTAAATCTCACGAAGGGATGCAGTAAAAATGATGTGTTGGCGATTTCACACTTGTGTGTTCCTGAGAGTAACAATGACATCTTTGACACTGTATAAGACTCCTGAACAAACATAAGATTGTCAGTGAATTAAAACGGACTCCCTGTGTGTGTATCTGACCTCTGGACTACTGTTACTGCCTGAGTTCTGTGGATGTATTCTCCTGTTTGCGAGGAATAAAGAACACGCTGTGTCAGACGCGAACATCGACTTCCCGAATTATTATTTTAAAATCGAGCGTCTGTTAAAACCATAACCTGCCATCCTTCTCCAGCCCAGGAGGGGGCGGTAGGTACATAACAGCGGTAGGCAGCCTCTTACTGACTGCATGTGATGTATGTGTGGTTGTGGCGAGGTACTGAATTGACCATAACTGTAATTTGTCAGTACCGCTGGTATTCTTTTTTATATAGTTTAGTGATTTGGCTACTTTTTTGGGGCGTCTTGTAAACCTTCCCTCTATGACATTTCTATTTGAAATAAAAATGCGATTGCACTTGATATCCTTGATATTATTTTTATGCTGTACGTCAATGGGACTTTTGTATTTCAGCTAAATAACAAAGTACTAAAACTCAAGTTTTGTTTCCAAGCTAATATACAGCTGATATATTAATAATGTCCTGCTGCTTGTAGAATCTTGTTACAAGTGGAGTACTCTACCCCCTGGCCTGGCTGAGGGAGGGCAGGTATATCACATATGATGCAAGAACATCAGACTGCATTTTCGGCCATGAACTTTAAATCACAATAAAGATCGTTCCCCACATAGAAGGCAGGTATGCAGGGGTAGTTCTAGCGCACTTCTAAAGGAACAGAGATGTGTCTCTTTCAGCCATTTCAGCCTCGATAACTTCAGCCACAATGCAAAATGCATGAGCGTAATGATGCAATCACTGTAAGAGCTACGTGTAACAAGTTCGACCGTAAACACTCACACCTGCCTGTTTAAACTGCACTTGTTTGCCTAATCTGTTTATAATCTGGTGTAAGGGGTGACCCCACCGCTCTGTTATAGGGGTACAGTGTGGTGGGTGTTGGGGTACAGTATGGAATTTAAAAATACAGTATGGAGCGTAAAAACTTACAAACCAGGAAACACAGTATCAAACTACGAACCTGTAAAAGACTACAAACTCAGCGTCTTCATAAGTATGGTTTTAATAATAGTAATAATGGTTCCATTTGTATGGTGCTTTTCTCATCGGACGGGTGAGAATTACAGTGATTGGAGGGGAAACAGCAGCCAGCACAGACGTGTGATGCAGCGGTGGCCATTTTGTGCCAGAATGCTCACCACACGTCACTGAGGTGGAGGGGAATAAACTTTATATTTTACAGCGAATTAAACCGTGGGCTGATTCGGTGGTGGGAGAGCCAGGTGGCCGGTTATCTCGTATCATAAATACAAAAGTACATAAACTGCATTTTCAAACCACTTCCTTTGTCATAACGCGGGTTGTTGCATACGTTGTGGTAAGCGCAGAAAGGAATGTTTCTGGGCTCATTATTTCATAGATCGATCTCCACCCATCGGCCTAGAGAGGGTCTGGCCTTTCCTCCTAATTATGCATGTATTATCGGCTATAATTCTGACCATAGACACCACAACATCATTTTTCTAAAAGCAGACTGAAGACACAGCGACTCTGGAGGACCAGCGATGTCTTCTTCTGTCCTGATCCAGTGAGCGGGAGCTTGGGGAATTACAGCACCGTGGCTCTGAGTGAAATATCCATACTGCATGAACTCTGTGGCCTGAAGTTCTCTGGGTAGCTGATGGAAGGGGTGTGAAATGTGTTTAGGCGGGGGCTGCTGTCGGGGGTTTGTTTATTTAGTGCGGTCTCCTCGGAATAAAATAATCAGATCCTCTTGAAAGTTTGTATTTTTAACCCCAAAAAAAGAAAAGAAAAAAAAAATGCAGGTATTCTAGCCTAACCGAACACAGGTTGAGTGTGTGCAAACACGCTTTGATCCTGCTGGTGAAAGTTTTGTGAAAAGCAGTTTTATGTAAAGTTGCAGCAGAAACCACGTGTTGGGCTGACCCCAAGGTGTGCGGCTGATGTTGGGTAGCGTATCTGCGCTCCGTTTCTGAGGAAGGTTATGTCGTATCGGAGCTGTTTCTGATGAAACCACCATCCCTAAGAGATCTAGAGCAGCCGTGGGAGAAAGCAGCGTCACCAACTATTACACATTGTCCTCTGCTTATATTTTTATTTTGAAAAAACTTAATGTTCGGTGGTTAAAATAAGTGTTGTTCCCTGGCCCCGGTGTAGGAATATCTATCTTATTCCACTTCCTGTGCAGGGTCTGGGCTGGCCCCCATGTTACTGTGTGCTACGTCACGCTACCCTGTGCAGCCCAGGGTAATGGGAAGGCATTGATTATGGGTGATAATTCAGCCCTTTGATGTGGATAATGCAGTTGCTCTTTCTGCCTCTTTCTCTCTCTGCCTCCCTCTCTCTCTCAAATTCAGATTGCTTTATTGGCATGAAATACAAATGTAGTTATTGCCAAAGCATGCATATAAGATGCAAAATTGTAATATTACATTAATAATGTTAAAAGAATAATAAAATCAGGTTATGACAGGCTGAAATGAACTGAAATGTGTTTCTTTGTCCCAATGGTCCAGATAGATTTGACTGTTTTGATTGGTTCACTGGGGCAGTGATAACTGCTCAGACTGTTTTGATTGGTTCACTGGGGACAGTGATTGACAGCATATACTGCTTAACTCCATTCCCCTTAAAAAGAACACAAAAACACCCACTGAAATCAGAAAAGCTGTCATAATTTAGAGCATCTCTTTTGAAGGGAGTAAAACACTATTCTAGATTATTAAGACATTTAAACAAATATTATACCATGGTCTGGGTGAATACTCAATTTGGATTGGCTTGAAGGTGTGTGCTAAAATTGGGTCAAATTTAATTACTGTTCTAAATTCATACATTGCCTGGCCAACTAACCAACCTATGTAACCATAGCAACACAGCTGTAACAGTACCAAGCCTAGTAAGCAACTGTGTAAGTGATTAGTACCAGCAGAGAAGTTTCTGAATGCTGGTACAAATGGATCTCTATTAAAATGACATTTCTATTAGGAAAAAACAAAAACCATTCAGAATGATGTACATCTAAATCTTCAGCAATTTAAAGGTTGTGCAGAAAATCAGTCTTAAAAATCTGTTTAGCCCCCAAAAAATAAAATTAATGTGCACCATTGAATATGAAAAGCAGCGTGTCGTGCAGACAGCCGGTGAGCTGTACATGAGCTGATATCGAGACTAAAAGCACGTAGAAACGTGTTCCACTGTCACACTGCATGCACAAGAACATTATTTAGGATTCTGGATTATGTGGAATTATCCTGAACTCAAAGCTACAATGGACAGGTAATTTGGCAGGGCAAAGTGAGAGATGCCCTGTGTGTGTATCTGTGTGTTGTGTTTGTGTTAATGTGTGTGCCTGCCTGTGCAAGTGTGTGTGTGCGTGTGTGTGTGTGTGTTGTTATGACCTCCGGTAAAAGCCGTGACAAAAGGGAATCGACACGACAAGGTAACGTTTCGAATAAAGAGTCAGAGAACAAAAAAAAAACTAGGTGAGGGAAAATGACACCTGTAAAATAAGCCCCTGGAAGGCCCATCTGAACAATACCCCACTAAGGAAACCCCTGCTGCCCTCATGCGCCCCCCTCTGGCCAGCTCCTGTAACTGCAACGTAAGTAATACGGTAGCATACGACCTGCTCAGGGGCGTAACATTGAGTGTGTGAGTGTGTGTGTGTGTGTTTGTGAGAGAGAGAGTGTATCTTATTGTGTGTTTCCGTGTGTGTCTGTGTGGTTCTGGTTTCCTAACTGGCAAAGAGACAGAGATGAAAGATGCCTATGAGTGCATCATGGAGTCAGGCCTTGGTTTGGCCTGTCTGTGATAGACAGCGTGCATCCTGCATCAGACTCTACAGCCATCGGCCATCAGCGGACCCACAACGAGCAGTAGATCATCTGATAATCAGTCACCATGGACTGCCCTAAGTAAGTAACTAAGTTCTGGTTTCCTAACTGTATAACTTAAACCCACCACCTAAGGTGCAGTAACAGACATCCCCCTGCAGGGGGAGTCCCTCGCTCACCGGTCTGCTTCAACACGACATGAGAATTATGGGCCAGCGTTTGTCTGTATGAATGAGGTCATAATTCTCTACGGCTGCAATAACAATACATCAGCCACGATGAAGCAGTTCATTCAGAACGTATTCCTGCCTGCACTAGAAAGTCAGTCCGCGATAGCACAACTCATAATCATGTTCTAAACTGTCATAATTTGAAAAAAGACGGGTAAAACAAACGTGGCGTGTGACCTCTGTGCGGGGCACTCATTCATCACGCCCTGTTTCCCATAATGCCCTGCATTATGCATGAACGCTGCGCGCAGATGCTGCAGGTGTGTGTTGGCCTGACTTTAAAGAGAATGCCGTCGGTCCGCTAGATCTCTGCGTAATAGATCTGTCATTTAAACAGTGTTGTGTGGAATGTTTCCTCTGGAATGAGCGGCTCATCTCTTCCTGTTGGGCTGTTTGTGGCCAGCCTTGTGAAGGACACAGCCGTACGATCTGCTCACACCCCCCCCCCCACCCCTCCGCATCCTGTCTCTCTCTCTGGCTGCTCTCACTGAGGGCTCTGTGTCTGTCCCTGTGCTTCTGTGTGCTGGGGCAGCCTATAACCCAGTGGCTAAGGTGTTTTAAGGCTTTATGGTGCTTGACTGGGCCCTGGGAGGTTGGTGGTTCAAGCCCCAGTGTGGCCACAGTGAGGTCAGTGCAGCTGTTGGGCCCTTGACCCCCCACCCCTCATTGTTCCAGGGGGGATTGGCCCCTGCCAAGTCAAATCAACTGTAAGTTGGTTTGTATAAAAAAGCATCAGCTAAAAAACCCAGATGTAATGCACTGTAATGTTATTGCTGTCTGAACACACAGATCCGATATCCTGTTCCCTGTTCAGCCCAGAGGGCCTGTATCCTGTTCCCTTCTGCCATCCACATTCCTGACTCTCTGGCTGTTCCTGTCCAGCGGCCAGCTGGCTCCAGGCTCACCCTTATGCCTCGTCTTTTGTTTGCATTAAAAAAAAAAAAATCAAATTGGGTGGTAAATACAGTGGTAAAAATGAAGAAAAAACACTACGGATAATAATATGTTATGTTCAAGCATATAGGAAAACAGTACTTTGATATCGTGTTTTTTAATCATTTAGTCTCATGCTTCAATTTTTTAAAATTAAGTAATACATTCTTTTCTGAAAATCATAGGTTTAATACTTTGTGCAAACACCCCAGGCAAAGATCAGTATTTTCATCCATATTTTCCGATACGATTTGTGATAAGTTTTTAGTAAACATTTGGAGGGATTTTGACCATTCCACCAAAATGCAGAAGTTTTCTGAACCATTGATTGCCCTGAGTTTGTGTGTATGGACACCCCTCTTTAGTTCAGCTCAGAGCACAGAGCTCAGATGGAATTTATGTCTGGATACTGCAGAACATAAATGTCATTTTCACTTACCCATTTCGGAGTGGATTTTGATGTATGTTTGGAGTCACTGTCCTGCTTGAAAATCGACCTACGACCAAGTCTCACCTTCCTAAGAGAGATAACCAGATCTTCTGCCAAGATTTCCTGGTAGTTTTTTAAATTTATTGAGCCATTGATCTGAAACAGTGCCCCTGGACCACTGGCAGCGAAACTCAAAAATATCAATGAACTACCTCCATATCTGGCAGGTGCTTCTCCTTGTACGTATTCCTCTTTTGCCGCCAAACATACTGATGGTGTATATGACCAACATGTTTAATGTGCCATTTTATGGTTCTTTTTGATAGTTGGTGACCACAAGATGCAACCAAATCTCTGCAACTCTTAAAACTGTGATCCTTGGGTGATTTATGGCCCCCTCATCATCTTCCTCACTGTCTGTGAGGGCAACATGCACTGGCATCCTCTTCCTGGCAAGTTTGCAACCATTCCACACGTTTTACACCTTTTTATTACTGTCCTTACAGTGCTAAGTGGTATGTTTAACTGTTTATGTATTGTGCTGATGGATGACATGATGTTGCCTCATTTTTATACTCTAGTGAAACAGGAAGTGACAGAATGACACAATATTGTTCCTTTAGACTGAGATAAAATAGAGCAAAATTGTATAGCAAATTTCACTTCCTCTCTTCTTCTATCTCCACCTCATCCCCCTCTCCCCCTCTCATCCTCAATCTCCACCTCATCCCCCTCTCCTCCTCAGTCTGCCCTTCATTCTCCTCCTTTCCTGATGTTGCCCACTCCTCTCTCCTAGGCGTGGCCCCCCATCTTACTGTGTGCTTCAAGAGCTACAGCACCCCCCCTCTCCCCACCTTCTCTCTCTCCCCCCTCTTCCCCCACCCTCTCTCTCTCTCCCTCTTCCCCCCACTGTCTCTCTCTCTCCCTCTTCCCCCCACCCCTCTCTCTCTCTCTCCCCCCACTGTCTCTCTCTCTCCCTTTTCCCCCCACTGTCTCTCTCGCTCCCTCTTCCCCCCCCCCTCTCTCTCTCTCTCTCTCCCCCTCTCTCCATCTTCCTCTCATTTTCTATATTCAAATTCAAGTCGCTTTATTGGCAAGAAATGTACATGTAAATATTGCCAAAGCATACAGCAGCCAATGAAAATCAGATGTACACTAAAATAGTAATATAATAATGATAATGAATACTCAATATCTCAAACAAAGACAACAACACAACGACACTGTTAATGATAAATCAACACGAGTATTAACAATGACTCTCTTGTGTATTTTAGGAGTGGATGATTTATCTTTCTCCCCCACTTTCTCTCTCTCTCTCTCTCTCTCTCTCTCTCTCTGTCTCTCCCTGTACAGCCCAGGGTAATGGGAAGGCATTGATTATGGCTGATAATTCAGCCCTTTGATGTGGATAATGCAGTCACTCTCTCTCTCTCACACACATCCTCTTTCCCTCTCTGTGCCTCTATCTCTCTCTGCCTCTATCTCTCTCTCTCTGCCTCTATCTCTATCTCTCTGTGCCTCTCTCTCTCTCTCTCTCTCTTCCAATTCAATTCAAAAATGCTTTATTGGCGTGACATAATGCAATATATGTGTTGCCAAACTTGCGATATAAACAATATAAACTAACGCTATTGCAAGTAAATGGTAAATGGTTGGCATTTATAAAGTGCCTTAATCCAAAATGCTGTACAACTGATGCTTCTCAGTCGCCCATTCATACACACAGTCACACACCAACGGCAATTGGCTGCCATGCAAGACACCAACCAGCTCGTCAGGAGCATTTGGGGGTTAGGTGTCTCGCTCAGGGACACTTCCACACAGCCCGGGCGGGGGATGTCACACCCATATACATATAGGTACATCAACTAATAGATGACAGATGAATAATAATAATCCTGAAAATAAGCAGTTCCTCGAGAACGAGTATGATTCCATGGATCGATGTTGCTACGACTGCTAATACAAAATATTTGCATTTACAATCTGGTGTGCAGGCGTACCTAATAGAGTGGTCTGTACTGAGTGTATATGAACATTCTGATGTGTAATATATGTATGTAGTGTAAAAATTGAGAGAGTAATGGCAGTTTAAACAACATTAAAATTCAAACTGTCACCACCAGCTAAACTGAACATTTGTCCATTCATTCCGATGGGACTTTTCCCCCTGGAAAACCTTAAATATCCTGGAAATTAATGTGAATATCTAAAACATATGAACAAGCACACCATTTGGGACCAAGCCAAACATTTCCCAGTTGGTTTGTTGTCAATAGCTTGAAAACTGTGGGAAGAGTAGGCAGACAAAAAAAAGGCAGAATAACAAATGAAACTTTCGAATAACAATAGTGTCTGGCTTTGCAATCGCACTAATAAAAAGGAAAATCATAACAATAAAGAAACATTTTTTCATAATAATCATGAAGAGAATGTCCCTTTGAGAGGCTTTGGCACCTTTCTTCTCCAAGGAGAATTTCAGTTTTATTTGAGTCAGGGAGGTGAGGAAGTGCCACTCTGTGGCCATCTCCGGGGAGCAGAGCCTCTCCTACCTGGGCAGCCAGGTCTGCCTGTGTCGACCTGTCTCTATCACCTGGCCGTGGTCACTGAATGTCGACCTGTCTCTATCACCTGGCTGTGATCACTGAGTGTCGACCTGTCTCTATCACCTGGCCGTGGAGTGTCAACCTGTCTCTATCACCTGGCCGTGGTCACTGAATGTCGACCTGTCTCTCTCACCTGGCTGTGATCACTGAGTGTCGACCTGTCTTTCTCACCTGGCCGTGGTCACTGACCCTCAACCTGTCTCTCTCACCTGGCTGTGATCACTGAATGTCGACCTGTCTCTATCACCTGGCCGTGGTCACTGAATGTCGACCTGTCTCTATCACCTGGCCGTGGTCACTGACCCTCAACCTGTCTCTCTCACCTGGCTGTGATCACTGAATGTCGACCTGTCTCTCTCACCTGGCTGTGGTCACTGAGTGTCGACCTGTCTCTATCACCTGGCCGTGGAGTGTCAACCTGTCTCTATCACCTGGCCGTGGTCACTGAATGTCGACCTGTCTCTCTCACCTGGCCGTGGTCACTGAATGTCGACCTGTCTCTCTCACCTGGCTGTGGTCACTGACCCTCAACCTGTCTCTATCACCTGGCCGTGGTCACTGAATGTCGACCTGTCTCTATCACCTGGCCGTGGTCACTGAATGTCGACCTGTCTCTCTCACCTGGCTGTGATCACTGAGTGTCGACCTGTCTCTATCACCTGGCCGTGGTCACTGAATGTCGACCTGTCTCTCTCACCTGGCTGTGATCACTGAGTGTCGACCTGTCTCTCTCACCTGGCTGTGGTCACTGAATGTCGACCTGTCTCTATCACCTGGCCGTGGTCACTGAATGTGTACCTCATCAAGGTTTTTCCTCCATTTTATGATTTTTCACTGTGGTCAGGTATTCTGCCACAGTGTATTTTTGGTTTAGGGCCAAATAATTTAGTTTCCCAATAGGTGGTGTCATTTTGTGGGGGTTAGTGACTGAGCCTCAGGGCTGGATGGTGTTAGTGGGGGTTAGTGACTGAGTCTCAGGGCTGGATGGTGTTAGTGGGGGTTAGTGACTGAGCCTCAGGGCTGGATGGTGTTAGTGGGGGTTAGTGACTGAGCCTCAGGACTGGTTGGTGTTAGTGGGGGTTAGTGACTGAGCCTCAGGGCTGGATGGTGTTAGTGGGGGTTAGTGACTGAGCCTCAGGGCTGGATGGTGTTAGTGGGGGTTAGTGACTGAGCTCAGGGCTGGATGGTGTTAGTGGGGGTTAGTGAACTGAGCCTCAGGGCTGGATGGTGTTAGTGGGGGTTAGTGACTGAGCCTCAGGGCTGGATGGTGTTAGTGGGGGTTAGTGACTGAGCCTCAGGGCTGGATGGTGTTAGTGGGGGTTAGTGACTGAGCCTCAGGGCTGGATGGTGTTAGTGGGGGTTAGTGACTGAGCCTCAGGGCTGGATGGTGTTAGTGGGGGTTAGTGACTGAGCCTCAGGGCTGGATGGTGTTAGTGGGGGTTAGTGACTGAGCCTCAGGGCTGGATGGTGTTAGTGGGGGTTAGTGAACTGAGCCTCAGGGCTGGATGGTGTTAGTGGGGATTAGTGAACTGAGCCTCAGGGCTGGATGGTGTTAGTGGGGGTTAGTGACTGAGCCTCAGGGCTGGATGATGTTAGTGGGGGTTAATGACTGAGCCTCAGGACTGGTTGGTGTTAGTGGGGGTTAGTGAACTGAGCCTCAGGACTGGTTGGTGTTAGTGGGGGTTAGTGACTGAGCCTCAGGGCTGGATGGTGTTAGTGGGGGTTAGTGACTGAGCCTCAGGGCTGGATGGTGTTAGTGGGGGTTAGTGAACTGAGCCTCAGGACTGGTTGGTGTTAGTGGGGGTTAGTGACTGAGCCTCAGGGCTGGATGGTGTTAGTGGGGGTTAGTGACTGAGCCTCAGGGCTGGATGGTGTTAGTGGGGGTTAGTGACTGAGCCTCAGGACTGGATGGTGTTAGTGGGGGTTAGTGACTGAGCCTCAGGGCTGGATGGTGTTAGTGGGGGTTAGTGACTGAGCCTCAGGACTGGTTGGTGTTAGTGGGGGTTAGTGAACTGAGCTTCAGGGCTGGATGGTGTTAGTGGGGGTTAGTGACTGAGCCTCAGGGCGGGATGGTGTTAGTGGGGGTTAGTGACTGAGCCTCAGGGCTGGATGGTGTTAGTGGGGGTTAGTGACTGAGCCTCAGGACTGGTTGGTGTTAGTGGGGGTTAGTGAACTGAGCCTCAGGACTGGTTGGTGTTAGTGGGGGTTAGTGAACTGAGCCTCAGGACTGGTTGGTGTTAGTGGGGGTTAGTGACTGAGCCTCAGGGCTGGATGGTGTTAGTGGGGGTTAGTGACTGAGCCTCAGGGCTGGATGGTGTTAGTGGGGATTAGTGAACTGAGCCTCAGGGCTGGATGGTGTTAGTGGGGGTTAGTGACTGAGCCTCAGGACTGGTTGGTGTTAGTGGGGGTTAGTGACTGAGCCTCAGGGCTGGATGGTGTTAGTGGGGGTTAGTGACTGAGCCTCAGGGCTGGATGGTGTTAGTGGGGGTTGGTGAACTGAACCTCAGGACTGGTTGGTGTTAGTGGGGGTTAGTGAACTGAGCCTCAGGGCTGGATGGTGTTAGTGGGGGTTAGTGACTGAGCCTCAGGGCTGGATGATGTTAGTGGGGGTTAATGACTGAGCCTCAGGACTGGTTGGTGTTAGTGGGGGTTAGTGAACTGAGCCTCAGGACTGGTTGGTGTTAGTGGGGGTTAGTGACTGAGCCTCAGGGCTGGATGGTGTTAGTGGGGGTTAGTGACTGAGCCTCAGGGCTGGATGGTGTTAGTGGGGGTTAGTGACTGAGCCTCAGGGCTGGATGGTGTTAGTGGGGGTTAGTGACTGAGCCTCAGGGCTGGATGGTGTTAGTGGGGGTTAGTGACTGAGCCTCAGGGCTGGATGGTGTTAGTGGGGGTTAGTGACTGAGCCTCAGGGCTGGATGGTGTTAGTGGGGGTTAGTGACTGAGTCTCAGGGCTGGATGGTGTTAGTGGGGGTTAGTGACTGAGCCTCAGGGCTGGATGGTGTTAGTGGGGGTTAGTGAACTGAGCCTCAGGACCAGCTGGTTGAGGGGACTCTTCTGTGGGCTCAGCTCTTGGCACTGCAGGGTGTATGGCCTCATGGTTTGAGTGGGGGTTGCTGTTTTTTTAGGTGTGTCCAGAATTTAAGGGCTCTTTTTTGCATGTCGATGAGAAGCGGATATTGGCCTAATTCTGCCCTGCATGCATTGTGTGCTGTGTGCACATGGAGGATGCTGATGCAGGACTCATGCAGGGATTCAGGGTTCAGGGTTTCAGGGTTTCAGGGTTCAGGGTTCAGGTGTTTGTTGCTTCAGCGGATCTTGCACACTTCGCTGCCATATGATGCAATTGGTTCAAATATGGATTTAAATATTTTGAGCCAAATCCTGATTGGTATATCTATTTTGACTTGTTTCCCGATGGCATAAAAAGCCCAGCATGCTTTCTGTTTAAGTTAATTCACAGCCAGGTTGAAGCTTCCTGTTGAGCTAATCCTTAAACCAAGATATGTCATTTTTAGTGTGTTAGTTTCCCCAAGTGTAAACTTGTGTCTGATTTCCTGAGATCTGGATCTTTTCTGGAAAAGATTCTGGAAAATGTATCTCTCTCTCTCTCTCTCTCTCTCCCCCTCTCTCTCTCATATATCTCTCACTCACATCCTACACTGTTCTGCAGTCAAAGTCTGTGTGTGAGTTTGAATATGTGAGAGTGTGTGAGTGATTGTGAGTGTGTGTGAGTGTGTGTGTGTGAGTGATTGTGTGTGTGTGTGTGTGAGAGTGTG
>NC_083766.1:1476571-1503931 GCF_963514075.1 Conger conger | reverse complement strand
CCATTGAGCAAACGTAGCACTAGAAAAGTATTAGAACCCAAAACACAAAACAATTACGTACTTGACCAGGTCTGTGCTGTAGTGTTCAGCTGTGCACACCACCCCTGCCCCTTCCTCATCTGTACCAGGAACAAGTGTACACACACACACACACTCACACTCACACACACCACTCACACTCACATACATACACACACACACACACAGGGACTACAGAGCCGGAGGTCATGACTGACTTTGTCAGCTGTGTGTGGGTCATTATCCAGGCCATTTAACATTGATCCTGACATGGACAGGCCATCAACTCTACTGTCTGCTCTACTCTATTGCTCCTGCTCTTACAGCTGGACTGAGCACTCCATGAACTACACACACACACTCACACACACTAACATTCACACACACACACACACACACTCACACACACTAACATTCACACACACACTCACACACACTAACATTCACACACACACACACACACACACTCACACACACTAACATTCACACACACACTCACACACACTAACATTCACACACACACACACACACTAACATTCACACACACACACACACACACTAACATTCACACACACACTCACACACACTAACATTCACACACACACACACACACACTAACATTCACACACACACACACACACTAACATTCACACACACACACACACACACACACACTAACATTCACACACACACACCCACACACACACTAACATTCACACACACACACTCACGCACACTAACATTCACACACACACCCACGCACACTAACATGCACACACACACACTCACGCACACTAACATTCACACACACACCCACGCACACTAACATTCACACACACACACACACACACACTAACATTCACACACACACACACACACACACACTAACATTCACACACACACACACACACACACACACACACACACACTCATGCACACTAACATTCACACACACACACACACACACACTAACATTCACACACACACACACACACTAACATTCACACACACACTCACACACACTAACATTCACACACACACACACTAACATTCACACACACACACACACACACACACACACACACACACACACACACTAACATTTCACATACACACACACACACACACACACTAACCTTCACACACACACTCACACACACTAACATTCACACACACACACACACACTAACATTCACACACACACACACACACACTAACATTCACACACACACACACACACTAACATTCACACATACACTCAACACACTAACATCACACACACCTACATTCACACACACACACTCACTAACATTCACACACACACTCACACACACTAACTTCACACACCCACACATCACTCACACACACACACACACACACTAACATTCACACACACGCACACACACTCACACACTCACACTAACACTCACACACACACACTCACACATATACTCACACCACACACACTAACACTCACACTCACTCACACACACAATAACACTCACACACTCACACACACATATACTCACACACACACTAACACTCACACACACTCACTTGCGCGCACACACACACACACACCACGCACAACAGCACACACTCACACACACACACAATCACCATGCACTACAGCACACACACATAAACACACACACACACACACACTTACATGCACACACACACACACACACACACACACACACACACACTTACATGCACACACACACACACACACACACACACTTACATGCCACACACACACACACACACACTTACATGCACACACACACACACACACACACACACTTACATGCACACACACACACACACACACTTACATGCACACACACACACACACACACACACACACACACACACTTACATGCACACACACACACACACACACACACACTTACATGCACACACACACACACACACACACACACACAAGTGCACACACACACACTTACATGCACACACACACACACACACACACACACACACACACACACACACACACTGGGTCAGACATGCATTCAAGGCAGCGAACGTATTTTAACTTTTTTAGCCAACATTAGCCAGCAGTTTGAAATGGTAGTCTATGGCAAACTAAACTGGCTGCTGATGGGAAAACACAGAGAACAAAAGTTTAAATAGTTTGGAGAGAAACAACCAGTGAGACACTCTGGTAGGTCTATGTCTGTATACAGTATGGCCATATCTGTGGTCATGTGTTCAATGGTCTATGTCCTTCTTATGTTCTTTTCTGTACGTTGGCTACGTAAGATGTATCTTGTCATGGCAATAAAGCATTTTTGAATTTGAGAGAGAGGAGAGAGAAAGAGGGAGAAAGAAACAGAAAGGTTGAGAGTGGGAAAGAGAGAGAGTGGTAGAGAGGTAGACAGAGAGAGAGAGAGAGAGCGAGAGAGAGAGAGAAAAGATATGCAGGCAAGGTGAGCTGCATCTCCCAGACACCAGTGCTCCTGTGCAGATGATAAGCCTAAGTGTTCCGTGCCAACGCAGGTCAGGAGGGTTCACTCAGTCACACGGTCAAAGAGCCTCCTCCACCCCCCCACCTCCCCCCCCCCCCCCCCGCTCCTCAGACCCCCCCCCACGGCCCCATCACTCAGCAGCAGCTCTGTGACGTTACTCTGAGCGGAGAGTCCACTCCGGCAGCTCCGCTCCTCCTGCTGAAACGGGAGGTGCTGAATAATTCACCGCTGAGCTCATCCTGCCTCCGACAGCCCGTAACCGCGACCGGACGAGCACCGGAGACGGAGGGCTGTGTAGTCCTCGGGTTTTTAAAATGGCCCCCGCGCTCAGGACACATCAACGTCACTCACTCCAGACCTCCTGCGGCCTTCAGTCAGCACTGTGTGCACGCTCTCAGAGGGACAGAGTGTGTTTAACGCCCTGGTCCTGTGTGCACGCTCTCAGAGGGACAGAGTGTGTTTAACGCCCTGGTCCTGTGTACACGCTCTCAGAGGGACAGAGTGTGTTTAACGCCCTGGTCCTGTGTGCACGCTCTCAGAGGGACAGAGTGTGTTTAACGCCCTGGTCCTGTGTACACGCTCTCAGAGGGACAGAGTGTGTTTAACGCCCTGGTCCTGTGTGCACGCTCTCAGAGGGACAGAGTGTGTTTAACGCCCTGGTCCTGTGTGCACGCTCTCAGAGGGACAGAGTGTGTTTAACGCCCTGGTCCTGTGTGCACGCTCTCAGAGGGACAGAGTGTGTTTAACGCCCTGGTCCTGTGTGGACGCTCTCAGAGGGACAGAGTGTGTTTAACGCCCTGGTCCTGTGTGGACGCTCTCAGAGGGACAGAGTGTGTTTAACGCCCTGGTCCTGGGTGCACGCTCTCAGAGGGACAGAGTGTGTTTAACGCCCTGGTCCTGTGTGCACGCGCTCAGAGGGACAGAGTGTGTTTAACGCCCTGGTCCTGTGTGCACGCTCTCAGAGGGACAGAGTGTGTTTAACGCCCTGGTCCTGTGTGCACGCTCTCAGAGGGACAGAGTGTGTTTAACGCCCTGGTCCTGTGTGCACGCTCTCAGAGGGACAGAGTGTGTTTAACGCCCTGGTCCTGTGTGGACGCGCTCAGAGGGACAGAGTGTGTTTAACGCCCTGGTCCTGTGTGCACGCTCTCAGAGGGACAGAGTGTGTTTAACGCCCTGGTCCTGTGTGCACGCTCTCAGAGGGACAGAGTGTGTTTAACGCCCTGGTCCTGTGTGGACGCTCTCAGAAAGACAGAGTGTGTTTAACGCCTGGTCCTGTGTGCACGCTCTCAGAGGGACAGAGTGTGTTTAACGCCCTGGTCCTGTGTGCACGCTCTCAGAGGGACAGAGTGTGTTTAACGCCCTGGTCCTGTGTGCACGCTCTCAGAGGGACAGAGTGTGTTTAACGCCCTGGTCCTGTGTGCACGCTCTCAGAGGGACAGAGTGTGTTTAACGCCCTGGTCCTGTAGTGCACGCTCTCAGAGGGACAGAGTGTGTTTAACGCCTGGTCCTGTGTGCACGCGCTCAGAGGGACAGAGTGTGTTTAACGCCCTGTGTGCACGCTCTCAGAGGGACAGAGTGTGTTTAACGCCCTGGTCCTGTGTGGACGCGCTCAGAGGACAGAGTGTGTTTAACGCCTGGTCCTGTGTGCACGCTCTCAGAGGGACAGAGTGTGTTTAACGCCCTGGTCCTGTGTACACGCTCTCAGAGGGACAGAGTGTGTTTAACGCCCTGGTCCTGTGTGCACGCTCTCAGAGGGACAGAGTGTGTTTAACGCCTGGTCCTGTGTGCACGCTCTCAGAGGGACAGAGTGTGTTTAACGCCCTGGTCCTGTGTGCACGCTCTCAGAGGGACAGAGTGTGTTTAACGCCCTGGTCCTGTGTGCACGCGCTCAGAGGGACAGAGTGTGTTTAACGCCCTGGTCCTGTGTGCACGCTCTCAGAGGGACAGAGTGTGTTAACGCCCTGGTCCTGTGTGGACGCTCTCAGAGGGACAGAGTGTGTTTAACGCCCTGGTCCTGTGTGGACGCTCTCAGAGGGACAGAGTGTGTTTAACGCCCTGGTCCTGTGTGCACGCTCTCAGAGGGACAGAGTGTGTTTAACGCCCTGGTCCTGTGTGCACGCTCTCAGAGGGACAGAGTGTGTTTAACGCCCTGGTCCTGTGTGCACGCTCTCAGAGGGACAGAGTGTGTTTAACGCCCTGGTCCTGTGTGCACGCTCTCAGAGGGACAGAGTGTGTTTAACGCCCTGGTCCTGTGTGCACGCTCTCAGAGGGACAGAGTGTGTTTAACGCCCTGGTCCTGTGTGCACGCTCTCAGAGGGACAGAGTGTGTTTAACGCCTGGTCCTGTGTGCACGCGCTCAGAGGGACAGAGTGTGTTTAACGCCCTGTGTGCACGCTCTCAGAGGGACAGAGTGTGTTTAACGCCCTGGTCCTGTGTGGACGCGCTCAGAGGGACAGAGTGTGTTTAACGCCCTGGTCCTGTGTGCACGCTCTCAGAGGGACAGAGTGTGTTTAACGCCCTGGTCCTGTGTACACGCTCTCAGAGGGACAGAGTGTGTTTAACGCCCTGGTCCTGTGTGCACGCTCTCAGAGGGACAGAGTGTGTTTAACGCCCTGGTCTGTGTGCACGCTCTCAGAGGGACAGAGTGTGTTTAACGCCCTGGTCCTGTGTACACGCGCTCAGAGGGACAGAGTGTGTTTAACGCCCTGGTCCTGTGTGCACGCTCTCAGAGGGACAGAGTGTGTTTAACGCCCTGGTCCTGTGTGCACGCTCTCAGAGGGACAGAGTGTGTTTAACGCCCTGGTCCTGTGTGGACGCTCTCAGAGGGACAGAGTGTGTTTAACGCCCTGGTCTGTGTGGACGCTCTCAGAGGGACAGAGTGTGTTTAACGCCCTGGTCCTGTGTGCACGCTCTCAGAGGGACAGAGTGTGTGTTTAACGCCCTGGTCCTGTGTGCACGCTCTCAGAGGGACAGAGTGTGTTTAACGCCCTGGTCCTGTGTGCACGCTCTCAGAGGGACAGAGTGTGTTTAACGCCCTGGTCCTGTGTACACGCTCTCAGAGGGACAGAGTGTGTTTAACGCCCTGGTCCTGTGTGGACGCTCTCAGAGGGACAGAGTGTGTTTAACGCCCTGGTCCTGTGTGCACGCTCTCAGAGGGACAGAGTGTGTTTAACGCCCTGGTCCTGTGTACACGCTCTCAGAGGGACAGAGTGTGTTTAACGCCCTGGTCCTGTGTGCACGCTCTCAGAGGGACAGAGTGTGTTTAACGCCCTGGTCCTGTGTGCACGCTCTCAGAGGGACAGAGTGTGTTTAACGCCCTGGTCCTGTGTGGACGCTCTCAGAGGGACAGAGTGTGTTTAACGCCCTGGTCCTGTGTGCACGCTCTCAGAGGGACAGAGTGTGTTTAACGCCCTGGTCCTGTGTGCACGCTCTCAGAGGGACAGAGTGTGTTTAACGCCCTGGTCCTGTGTGCACGCTCTCAGAGGACAGAGTGTGTTTAACGCCCTGGTCCTGTGTGCACGCTCTCAGAGGGACAGAGTGTGTTTAACGCCCTGGTCCTGTGTGGACGCTCTCAGAGGGACAGAGTGTGTTTAACGCCCTGGTCCTGTGTGCACGCTCTCAGAGGGACAGAGTGTGTTTAACGCCCTGGTCCTGTGTGCACGCTCTCAGAGGGACAGAGTGTGTTTAACGCCCTGGTCCTGTGTACACGCTCTCAGAGGACAGAGTGTGTTTAACGCCCTGGTCCTGTGTGACGCTCTCAGAGGGACAGAGTGTGTTTAACGCCCTGGTCTGTGTGGACGCTCTCAGAGGGACAGAGTGTGTTTAACGCCCTGGTCCTGTGTGGACGCTCTCAGAGGGACAGAGTGTGTTTAACGCCCTGGTCCTGTGTGCACGCTCTCAGAGGGACAGAGTGTGTTTAACGCCCTGGTCCTGTGTGGACGCTCTCAGAGGGACAGAGTGTGTTTAACGCCCTGGTCCTGTGTGCACGCTCTCAGAGGGACAGAGTGTGTTTAACGCCCTGGTCCTGTGTGCACGCTCTCAGAGGGACAGAGTGTGTTTAACGCCCTGGTCCTGTGTGCACGCTCTCAGAGGGACAGAGTGTGTTTAACGCCCTGGTCCTGTGTACACGCTCTCAGAGGGACAGAGTGTGTTTAACGCCCTGGTCCTGTGTGCACGCTCTCAGAGGGACAGAGTGTGTTTAACGCCCTGGTCCTGTGTGCACGCTCTCAGAGGGACAGAGTGTGTTTAACGCCTGGTCCTGTGTGGACGCTCTCAGAGGGACAGAGTGTGTTTAACGCCCTGGTCCTGTGTGACGCTCTCAGAGGACAGAGTGTGTTTAACGCCCTGGTCCTGTGTGCACGCTCTCAGAGGGACAGAGTGTGTTTAACGCCCTGGTCCTGTGTGCACGCTCTCAGAGGGACAGAGTGTGTTTCAACGCCCTGTGTGCACGCTCTCAGAGGGACAGAGTGTGTTTAACGCCCTGGTCCTGTGTGCACGCTCTCAGAGGGACAGAGTGTGTTTAACGCCCTGGTCCTGTGTGCACGCTCTCAGAGGGACAGAGTGTGTTTAACGCCCTGGTCCTGTGTGCACGCTCTCAGAGGGACAGAGTGTGTTTAACGCCCTGGTCCTGTGTGGACGCTCTCAGAGGGACAGAGTGTGTTTAACGCCCTGGTCCTGTGTGCACGCTCTCAGAGGGACAGAGTGTGTTTAACGCCCTGGTCCTGTGTGCACGCTCTCAGAGGGACAGAGTGTGTTTAACGCCCTGTGTGCACGCTCTTCAGAGGGACAGAGTGTGTTTAACGCCCTGGTCCTGTGTGGACGCTCTCAGAGGGACAGAGTGTGTTTAACGCCCTGGTCCTGTGTGCACGCTCTCAGAGGGACAGAGTGTGTTTTAACGCCCTGGTCCTGTGTGGACGCTCTCAGAGGGACAGAGTGTGTTTAACGCCCTGGTCCTGTGTGCACGCTCTCAGAGGGACAGAGTGTGTTTAACGCCCTGGTCCTGTGTGCACGCTCTTAGTGAGGGACAGAGTGTGTTTAACGCCCTGGTCAGTGTGCACGCTCTCAGAGGGACAGAGTGTGTTTAACGCCCTGGTCCTGTGTGCACGCTCTCAGAGGGACAGAGTGTGTTTAACGCCCTGGTCCTGTGTGGACGCTCTCAGAGGGACAGAGTGTGTTTAAGCCCTGTGTGCACGCTCTCAGAGGGACAGAGTGTGTTTAACGCCTGGTCCTGTGTGCACGCTCTCAGAGGGACAGAGTGTGTTTAACGCCCTGGTCCTGTGTGCACGCTCTCAGAGGGACAGAGTGTGTTTAACGCCCTGGTCCTGTGTGCACGCTCTCAGAGGGACAGAGTGTGTTTAACGCCCTGGTCCTGTGTGGACGCTCTCAGAGGGACAGAGTGTGTTTAACGCCCTGTCCTGTGTGCACGCTCTCAGAGGGACAGAGTGTGTTTAACGCCCTGGTCCTGTGTGCACGCTCTTAGTGAGGGACAGAGTGTGTTTAACGCCCTGGTCCTGTGTGCACGCTCTCAGAGGGACAGAGTGTGTTTAACGCCCTGGTCCTGTGTGCACACTCTCAGAGGGACAGAGTGTGTTTAACGCCCTGGTCCTGTGTGCACGCGCTCAGAGGGACAGAGTGTGTTTAACGCCCTGGTCCTGTGTGGACGCGCTCAGAGGGACAGAGTGTGTTTAACGCCCTGGTCCTGTGTGCACGCTCTCAGAGGGACAGAGTGTGTTTAACGCCCTGGTCCTGTGTGCACGCTCTCAGAGGGACAGAGTGTGTTTAACGCCCTGGTCCTGTGTGACGCTCTCAGAGGGACAGAGTGTGTTTAACGCCCTGTGTGGACGCTCTCAGAGGGACAGAGTGTGTTTAACGCCCTGGTCCTGTGTGCACGCGCTCAGAGGGACAGAGTGTGTTTAACGCCCTGGTCCTGTGTGCACGCTCTCAGAGGGACAGAGTGTGTTTAACGCCCTGGTCCTGTGTGCACGCTCTCAGAGGGACAGAGTGTGTTTAACGCCCTGGTCCTGTGTGCACGCTCTCAGAGGGACAGAGTGTGTTTAACGCCCTGGTCCTGTGTGCACGCTCTCAGAGGGACAGAGTGTGTTTAACGCCCTGGTCCTGTGTGCACGCGCTCAGAGGGACAGAGTGTGTTTAACGCCCTGGTCCTGTGTGCACGCTCTCAGAGGGACAGAGTGTGTTTAACGCCCTGGTCCTGTGTGCACGCTCTCAGAGGGACAGAGTGTGTTTAACGCCCTGGTCCTGTGTGCACGCGCTCAGAGGGACAGAGTGTGTTTAACGCCCTGGTCCTGTGTGCACGCTCTCAGAGGGACAGAGTGTGTTTAACGCCCTGGTCCTGTGTGCACGCTCTCAGAGGGACAGAGTGTGTTTAACGCCCTGGTCCTGTGTGCACGCTCTCAGAGGGACAGAGTGTGTTTAACGCCCTGGTCCTGTGTGCACGCTCTCAGAGGGACAGAGTGTGTTTAACGCCCTGGTCCTGTGTGCACGCTCTCAGAGGGACAGAGTGTGTTTAACGCCCTGGTCCTGTGTGCACGCTCTCAGAGGGACAGAGTGTGTTTAACGCCCTGGTCCTGTGTACACGCTCTCAGAGGGACAGAGTGTGTTTAACGCCCTGGTCCTGTGTGCACGCTCTCAGAGGGACAGAGTGTGTTTAACGCCCTGGTCCTGTGTGGACGCTCTCAGAGGGACAGAGTGTGTTTAACGCCCTGGTCCTGTGTACACGCTCTCAGAGGGACAGAGTGTGTTTAACGCCCTGGTCCTGTGTGCACGCTCTCAGAGGGACAGAGTGTGTTTAACGCCCTGGTCCTGTGTGCACGCTCTCAGAGGGACAGAGTGTGTTTAACGCCCTGGTCCTGTGTGCACGCTCTCAGAGGGACAGAGTGTGTTTAACGCCCTGGTCCTGTGTGCACGCTCTCAGAGGGACAGAGTGTGTTTAACGCCCTGGTCCTGTGTGCACGCTCTCAGAGGGACAGAGTGTGTTTAACGCCCTGTGTGCACGCTCTCAGAGGGACAGAGTGTGTTTAACGCCCTGGTCCTGTGTGCACGCTCTCAGAGGGACAGAGTGTGTTTAACGCCCTGGTCCTGTGTGCACGCTCTCAGAGGGACAGAGTGTGTTTAACGCCCTGTGTGCACGCTCTCAGAGGGACAGAGTGTGTTTAACGCCCTGGTCCTGTGTGCACGCTCTCAGAGGGACAGAGTGTGTTTAACGCCCTGGTCCTGTGTGCACGCTCTCAGAGGGACAGAGTGTGTTTAACGCCCTGGTCCTGTGTGGACGCGCTCAGAGGGACAGAGTGTGTTTAACGCCCTGGTCCTGTGTGGACGCTCTCAGAGGGACAGAGTGTGTTTAACGCCCTGGTCCTGTGTGCACGCTCTCAGAGGGACAGAGTGTGTTTAACGCCCTGGTCCTGTGTGCACGCTCTCAGAGGGACAGAGTGTGTTTAACGCCCTGGTCCTGTGTGCACGCTCTCAGAGGGACAGAGTGTGTTTAACGCCCTGGTCCTGTGTACACGCTCTCAGAGGGACAGAGTGTGTTTAACGCCCTGGTCCTGTGTGGACGCTCTCAGAGGGACAGAGTGTGTTTAACGCCCTGGTCCTGTGTACACGCTCTCAGAGGGACAGAGTGTGTTTAACGCCCTGGTCCTGTGTGCACGCGCTCAGAGGGACAGAGTGTGTTTAACGCCCTGGTCCTGTGTGCACGCTCTCAGAGGGACAGAGTGTGTTTAACGCCCTGGTCCTGTGTGCACGCTCTCAGAGGGACAGAGTGTGTTTAACGCCCTGGTCCTGTGTGCACGCTCTCAGAGGGACAGAGTGTGTTTAACGCCCTGGTCCTGTGTGCACGCTCTCAGAGGGACAGAGTGTGTTTAACGCCCTGGTCCTGTGTGCACGCTCTCAGAGGGACAGAGTGTGTTTAACGCCCTGGTCCTGTGTGGACGCTCTCAGAGGGACAGAGTGTGTTTAACGCCCTGGTCCTGTGTGCACGCTCTCAGAGGGACAGAGTGTGTTTAACGCCCTGTGTGCACGCTCTCAGAGGGACAGAGTGTGTTTAACGCCCTGGTCCTGTGTGCACGCTCTCAGAGGGACAGAGTGTGTTTAACGCCCTGGTCCTGTGTACACGCTCTCAGAGGGACAGAGTGTGTTTAACGCCCTGGTCCTGTGTGCACGCTCTCAGAGGGACAGAGTGTGTTTAACGCCCTGGTCCTGTGTGCACGCTCTCAGAGGGACAGAGTGTGTTTAACGCCCTGGTCCTGTGTGGACGCTCTCAGAGGGACAGAGTGTGTTTAACGCCCTGGTCCTGTGTGCACGCTCTCAGAGGGACAGAGTGTGTTTAACGCCCTGGTCCTGTGTGCACGCTCTCAGAGGGACAGAGTGTGTTTAACGCCCTGGTCCTGTGTGCACGCTCTCAGAGGGACAGAGTGTGTTTAACGCCCTGGTCCTGTGTGCACGCTCTCAGAGGGACAGAGTGTGTTTAACGCCCTGGTCCTGTGTGCACGCTCTCAGAGGGACAGAGTGTGTTTAACGCCCTGGTCCTGTGTGCACGCTCTCAGAGGGACAGAGTGTGTTTAACGCCCTGGTCCTGTGTGCACGCTCTCAGAGGGACAGAGTGTGTTTAACGCCCTGGTCCTGTGTGCACGCGCTCAGAGGGACAGAGTGTGTTTAACGCCCTGGTCCTGTGTGCACGCTCTCAGAGGGACAGAGTGTGTTTAACGCCCTGGTCCTGTGTGCACGCTCTCAGAGGGACAGAGTGTGTTTAACGCCCTGGTCCTGTGTGGACGCTCTCAGAGGGACAGAGTGTGTTTAACGCCCTGGTCCTGTGTGGACGCTCTCAGAGGGACAGAGTGTGTTTAACGCCCTGGTCCTGTGTGGACGCTCTCAGAGGGACAGAGTGTGTTTAACGCCCTGGTCCTGTGTGCACGCGCTCAGAGGGACAGAGTGTGTTTAACGCCCTGGTCCTGTGTGCACGCGCTCAGAGGGACAGAGTGTGTTTAACGCCCTGGTCCTGTGTGGACGCTCTCAGAGGGACAGAGTGTGTTTAACGCCCTGGTCCTGTGTGCACGCTCTCAGAGGGACAGAGTGTGTTTAACGCCCTGGTCCTGTGTGCACGCGCTCAGAGGGACAGAGTGTGTTTAACGCCCTGGTCCTGTGTGCACGCTCTCAGAGGGACAGAGTGTGTTTAACGCCCTGGTCCTGTGTGCACGCTCTCAGAGGGACAGAGTGTGTTTAACGCCCTGGTCCTGTGTGCACGCTCTCAGAGGGACAGAGTGTGTTTAACGCCCTGGTCCTGTGTGCACGCTCTCAGAGGGACAGAGTGTGTTTAACGCCCTGGTCCTGTGTGGACGCTCTCAGAGGGACAGAGTGTGTTTAACGCCCTGGTCCTGTGTGCACGCGCTCAGAGGGACAGAGTGTGTTTAACGCCCTGGTCCTGTGTGCACGCTCTCAGAGGGACAGAGTGTGTTTAACGCCCTGGTCCTGTGTGCACGCTCTCAGAGGGACAGAGTGTGTTTAACGCCCTGGTCCTGTGTGCACGCGCTCAGAGGGACAGAGTGTGTTTAACGCCCTGGTCCTGTGTGCACGCTCTCAGAGGGACAGAGTGTGTTTAACGCCCTGGTCCTGTGTGCACGCTCTCAGAGGGACAGAGTGTGTTTAACGCCCTGGTCCTGTGTGAAGACCACAACACAGCCATTAGGTGCATGGTTAATTCAGTGGCACTCAGGGGTCAGGGGTTAGGGGGCTCTGTCAGCGTCACAGACGGATTTACTGCCAACTCTGCTCTCATTTTCTCTCTCCATCACACTCTCTCACACACACTCTCTCTCCATCACTCTCTCACACACACACTCTCTCTCCATCACACACTCATTCACTCCCTTTTCATTTCTCTCTCTCTTTCCCACATCATTCTCCTGGGCTTTTTCTGAATTCTGACTTGCCATCCTCTCTCTCTCCCCCTCTCTCTCACACACACACACTCTCTCTCTCTCTCTCTCTCTCTCTCTCTCTCTCTCTCTCTGGGAGTCGGATGAGCCAGAGCCCAGGGGAGGGTAAATGGGATATTTAGTTTCAGCCTGATGACGCCATTTAGCCATTAACTCTACAGTCTCTGCGTTCTCTAGTGAGTGTGCACCCCCCACCCCACAATACTCCAGCCCCTGTCTACCATTCATGTCCTGCACCCCCCCAACCTGTCACACACACACTCACACACACAATCACATGCACATACACACACATATAAACATGCATACACACAAACACATACACATCTACACACACACACAAGCACAAACACACACACATACTATACACACACACACATGCACAAACACATACTGTACATATGCATTTAAACGCTCAGGCACTCACACACATGTACAAACACAAAAGAACAGACACACACAAATACACACACGCACACACACATATGCACACACACACATGCACGCACGTGCACTCACACACACACACACACACACACACACATGCACACACACACACTCACACACACACGCACACAAACTCACACACACATGCACACACACACACATTCACACACATACTCACACACACATGCACACACACACACACATACTCACATGCACACACATACTCACACACATGCACACACACTCACACACACACACACATGCACACACACACACACACACTCACACACACATGCACACACACACACACACATACACTCACACACATGCACACACACACACACTCACACATGCACACATTCACACACACATACACTCACACACATGCACACACACACACACTCACACATGCACACATTCACACACACACATGCACACACACACACACTCACACACACATGCTCACACACACACACATACTCACACACACACACATGCGCACACACACTCACACACACACGCACACACACTCGCAGACACACACACACGCACACACACACATACACACACGCACACATGCACACACGCACACACACTCACACACACATACACGCACACACACATGCACTCACACACTCACACACACACGCACACACTCACTCACACACACTCACACACACACACATGCACTCACACACTCACACTCACACACACACGCACACACTCACTCACACACACACACTCACAAGCACACACTCACTCACACACACTCACGCACACACATGCACACACACACTCACACACACACAGACACACACACACACTGACACACACACTCACTCACACACACACATGCACACACACACACACACACACACTTGCACACACACACACGCACTCGCACTCACACACACACACACACACTCTCACACACACACCCACACACTCACACTCTCTTACACACACATTCACACACTCACACACACACACACACTCACACACTCACACACACACACACACTCACACACACACAGACCACAGAGAATGGGAAGATAGGCAGGACACACTCACCAGAGAGAGAGGGGGGGAGGGGGGGCCGATACAGGAAGAGAGTGAGAGATAGAGGGAGAGAGAGGGAGAGAGAGAGAGAAAGGGGGAGAGCATCTAGTGCTCATTCTGCTTTTACTGAGAGGAGAGAAACTACAGATCACAACTCCCATCTCTCATCACTGCAGGAAGTGCTTCATGCTGTTATTTAAATTTTTTGCACCGTGTTTAAATGCATTTTTCACGCTGTTGTTTAACACTTTTTCACGCCATTGATTTAAGTTTTTTTTCTCGCGTTCTGCCTGATCTGTGGGGCAGGACCTTGCTGTAATATCCGGATATATTTACTCAACACTCTTCCTCTGCCTGGCGCTGTGTGCTGAACGCACCAGTCTTTTTGTTGGTTAGTTTGATGAGATTTGAGCTGCAGCCCGGCCGGGGCACTCTGAGTCCAGCGGTCGCTGTCCTGCTTGGATTGTCTGCATGCACGGGACGCTTCTGAAGCCCCTCTGACCGGGCGGAAGGGTCGCTTCCACGCACGGGACGCGTTAAAAACCCCTCTCACGCAGCCAGGGGTGTAAAAACCCCCTCTCACGCAGCCAGGGGTGGACTGACAGCGCGAGGCATCGACACTCCATCAGCATGGGTCTGTGCACCTTCAGAGGTAAGCGCTCACCGCTCAGAGGATGAAACTTCTCCCATGAAATGTGTCCACGGCTCCGTCCCACGCTGGTCCGTGCAGTTTGCCTAGTTTCTCTCTGACAGCCTCAGAGGAACGCGCACCTCGTATCTGTGATACTGTGACCACAGACGGACCGTGACTTCGGTAACTCCTCAAAACTTGCAATACAGGGTAATCTTACAAACAAAATTATTTGGATTCAATGCATCAATAACAAAATGTTTTTTCCTTTATCCTAAAAATGTATTTGCATATTTCTGTGTTTTTAAAACTTGAAATTTATTTAAACCAGCTGGAAGTTAGTCTTCAGCAGGTTAGATTCATGCAGTCTAAACTCTTAAAGCGGATTTCTGTGGCAGAATCAGTTCTGTGGCAGAATCAGTTCTGTGGATCATTTTCGGTGTCCTGCTGCCACTGGGCCACAGAGCCTGCTCTCTCCCCTCCATCTCCCCCCTCTATCTTTCTCTCCTTTTGCACTTTACTCCTTTTCTTTTTACTCTGTCTGCATTCAGTTATTTCCCACTCCCTGTGTCCCTCTCTGCCTTTCCCCTGGACTCCTCTCTCTCTCTCTCTCTCTCTCTCTCTCTCTCTCTCTCTCTCTCTCTCCCCCCTCTCTCTCTCTCTCTCTCTCTCACTCTCTCTCTCTTTCCCTCTCTCTCTCTCTGTCCCACAGTGTCTATTTCAGTCCATCCAGGGGGTCGGATTCAGCACATCCGGAATCTCATACAGTTTATTGTCATTCAATCCCAGCGCTGCCCTGGGTCCTGGAGCCGGACCGCCTCTGTCCTGCGAGGACCCCCCCCCCCCCCCCCCCCCCCGCCCCTCTCTGTCCTGCGAGGACGAGCTGCGTTTGGATCACCCCCCCCCCCCTCCCGCCCCTCCCCCGGGGGCGTCTGACCCCCCTACCCCAGCACGAGGGCCAGCCTACATCCTGCAGAGGAAGGCTCATGTTAGCTCCTCTAGCGCCATGAGTTTGAGAAGCTCTGCTCTCACGTTTGGGAAACAGTCATAGAAGAGAAAAGAGAGAAAGAGAGAGAAAGAGACAGAGAGATGGACAGAAAGAGAGACAAAGAGAGTGAATGAGAAATAGAGACAGACCGAGCGAGTGGAAGCAGGAAGAGAGACAGAGAGAGCGAGTGAGAGAAAGAAACAGAGAGTGGGAGCAGAAATGGATATCTCTAATGGCAGTTGACCTGCGGGAAGCCCAGGCCCCTGATGATGACACACACACACACACACACACACCTGATTCTGGGGGCTGGTAGAGAGCTCATCAGCAGTGTGATCAGAGACACACACACACACATGCACACACACACACACCTGATCTGGGGGGTGGTAGAGAGCTCATCAGCAGTGCGAACAGAGACAGGGATGTGCAGGGTCACAGAGGTGCTTTAAAATAGCTCAACATGATGATGTCATCGCTCACACCAAGCATGGAGGATCCAGTGATCCCCACTGCCCCACCCCTGCCACTCTGCCCCTGCCACTCGCTCTGCTCCTGACGCTCTGTCCCTGACACTCTGCCCCTGACACTCTGTCCCTGATACTCTGCCCCTGACACTCTGCCCCTGACACTCGCTCTGCCCCTGAAACTCGCTCTGCCCCTGACACTCGCTCTGCTCCTGACGCTCTGCCCCTGACGCTCTGCCCCTGACACTCGCTCTGCTCCTGACGCTCTGCCCCTGACGCTCTGTCCCTGACGCTCTGCCCCTGACGCTCTGCCCCTGACGCTCTGCCCCTGACACTCGCTCTGCCCCTGACACTCGCTCTGCTCCTGACACTCGCTCTGCTCCTGACGCTCTGCCCCTGACGCTCTGCCCCTGACACTCTGCCCCTGACACTCGCTCTGCTCCTGACGCTCTGCCCCTGACGCTCTGCCCCTGACACTCGCTCTGCTCCTGACGCTCTGCCCCTGACGCTCTGCCCCTGACGCTCTGCCCCTGACGCTCTGCCCCTGACGCTCTGCCCCTGACGCTCTGTCCCTGACGCTCTGCCCCTGACGCTCTGCCCCTGACACTCGCTCTGCTCCTGACACTCGCTCTGCTCCTGACGCTCTGCCCCTGACGCTCTGCCCCTGACGCTCGCTCTGCCCCTGACGCTCTGCCCCTGACGCTCTGCCCCTGACGCTCTGCCCCTGACACTCGCTCTGCTCCTGACGCTCTGCCCCTGACGCTCTGCCCCTGACGCTCTGCCCCTGACGCTCTGCCCCTGACGCTCTGCTCCTGACACTCGCTCTGCCCCTGACGCTCTGCTCCTGACACTCGCTCTGCCCCTGACACTCTGCCCCTGACGCTCACTCTGCCCCTGACACTCGCTCTGCCCCTGACACTCGCTCTGCCCCTGACACTCGCTCTGCTCCTGACGCTCTGCCCCTGACGCTCTGCCCCTGACACTCGCTCTGCTCCTGACGCTCTGTCCCTGACGCTCTGTCCCTGACGCTCTGCCCCTGACGCTCTGCTCCTGACACTCGCTCTGCTCCTGACGCTCTGCCCCTGACGCTCTGTCCCTGACGCTCTGCCCCTGACACTCTGCCCCTGACACTCTGCTCCTGACGCTCTGCCCCTGACGCTCTGCTCCTGACACTCGCTCTGCTCCTGACACTCTGCCCCTGACGCTCTGTCCCTGACGCTCTGCCCCTGACGCTCTGCCCCTGACACTCGCACTGCTCCTGACGCTCTGTCCCTGGCGCTCTGTCCCTGACGCTCTGCCCCTGACGCTCTGCCCCTGACGCTCTGCCCCTGACGCTCTGCCCCTGACACTCGCTCTGCTCCTGACGCTCTGCCCCTGACGCTCTGCCCCTGACACTTGCTCTGTCCCTGACACTTTGCCCCTGACGCTCTGCCCCTGACGCTCTGTCCCTGACACTCTGCTCCTGACGCTCTGCCCCTGACGCTCTGCTCCTGACACTCGCTCTGCTCCTGACACTCTGCCCCTGACGCTCTGTCCCTGACGCTCTGTCCCTGACGCTCTGCCCCTGACGCTCTGCCCCTGACGCTCTGCCCCTGACACTCGCTCTGCTCCTGACGCTCTGTCCCTGACGCTCTGTCCCTGACGCTCTGCCCCTGACGCTCTGCCCCTGACGCTCTGCCCCTGACACTTGCTCTGTCCCTGACACTTTGCCCCTGACGCTCTGCCCCTGACGCTCTGTCCCTTACACTCGCTCTGTCCCTTTACGAGTGTCAGGGGCAGTCAGATTATGGCTTACATCCTGAAAGCATTTCATGTTCTGCCCATACATGTTGTTTGCCCGTCTTCTGTGATTGTTTTGTTGGTATTGTTGCGGTTCGGGTTGGCTTTAAATGTCCTGAGGGCCGGAGGTGGATGTTTTGAGTAATATAGGCTCAAGTGTCTGATTTGGCCCCACATTTGGTTAGTCTGCCAGGGATTTATGCAGGGAGACTCTGGGGGGACTCTGGGGTGGGAATCTTGGACTCTCAGGGGACTTTGGGACTCTGGGGTGAGATTCTTGGATGGGACTCTGGGGTGGGACTCTGGGACTCTAGGGGCGACTCTTGGATTTGACTCTAGGGGCGACTCTGGGGTGGGACTCTGAGGATGGGACTCTAGGGGCAACGCTGGGGTGAGTCTCTGGGGTGAGACTCTGGGGTGAGACTCTTGGATCGGACTCTGGGACTCTAGGGGGGGACTCTGGGGTGGGACTCTGGGACTCTAGGGCTGACTCTGGGGTGAGACTCTTGGATGGGACTCTGGGGTGGGACTCTGGGACTCTAGGGGCGACTCTGGGGTGAGTCTCTGGGGTGAGACTCTTGGATCGGACTCTAGGAGGGACTCTGGGACTCTAGGGGGGACTCTGGGGTGAGACTCTTGGATGGGACTCTGGGGTGGGACTCTGGGACTCTAGGGGTGACTCTAGGGGTGACACTCTTGGATCGGACTCTAGGGGGGACTCTGGGACTCTAGGGGGGGACTCTGGGGTGGGACTCTGGGACTCTGGGACTCTAGGGGGGACTCTGGGGTGAGACTCTTGGATCTGACTCTAGGGGGGACTCTGGGGTGAGACTCTGGGGCGAGACTCTTGGATCTGACTCTAGGGGTGACTCTGGGGTGGGACTCTTGGATCGGACTCTGGGGGGGACTCTGGGACTCTAGGGGGGGACTCTGAGGATGGGACTCTGGGGCAGGATGTGAGGGTGTGAGGCTCAGGCATGGTGCAGTCAGCAGTAATCAGGCATGGTGCAGTCAGCAGTAATACTCCCTACAGCACGTCTTCAGGCAGACAGACCACCTCTCTCACCAGAATGGATCCCCTGTGGATGGGGGTACTTCTGGGCAATTGGTAATTGGATGGCAAACACTGATAATGTCATCACGCAAAACACACAGCCCTGTGTCTGCAACAGTCTGGGGTAAAACCAATGGGCAGTAAATATGGGACATCCTGTCCCAGTGAGTCCCCTATGAATGAGAGCTTGCACAATAACTTGTATAACCGATATGACACAGACACAACTTTCACAACACATACTGTAGTGTACACATAAGGCTGTAGATGAAGTTCAAATCTGACACAAAGCCTATGGGAATGAACAACGACTCTGGGTAAATATGTGCATTTCAGATGGTGAAAGCCTCTATTTGTATCATTGTGAAGTTCTAGTCTCTGGAGCACTGTTCCTTCTGTTACCGGCATTTCATATTTGAATCAATTTGTGTCCTTCAAATCCTTTTTTTTAGGGTGACCTGCAAATGTACTCAAATTTGAAAATTTACATTACATTTTTCATTACAGTTATTTAGCTGATGCTTTTATCCAAAGCGGCTTGCAGTTGATTAGACTAAGCAGGGGACAATCCCCCCTGGAGCAATGCATGGTTAAGGGTTCCAGGGCTCATTTATATCAGTATGGAGGACTAAACGGAGCTGCAGAGATGTGTGAGAAGGAGTGGTGTTTAGTCTCTTAGGACTGTCCTGTAATACCTCCACCTTGAGCAGGGATGGACAGGCCGACGAGATTCATGTTCCAGATGATTACTTGATGACTTCATGGAAAATAAGCAGTATCCCCCCCCTCCCCCACTCCTCCACCCCCCCCCCCCCCCCCCCACCCCCCCATTAGACGGGCTGATAGTCCTCTGGCCCAGGAGCGGCAGGATGTGATGCGATTACTCTCCAGGACTTCCTCTGTCCTGTTTTTTTTCCTGCGGCTCTTAATGTGTAAATGTATCTAATGCTTCCTGTGCAGGTCTGCTTATCTGGCCTGCTGGCATCTTCCCACTGCCAGCGGGCACTCTGAGAGCTGGCACCGCCAGCCAGGCACGGCCATACCCACAGACTGTGGCCAGACCAGCCAGACATCCCGCTGTCCTAATCACTCTTCCTCGCTATAGATTTCCCTTCAGCGGTGCTGGCCGGGTTCCGCAGGGTTCCACAGGGTTCCTCAGGGTTCGGTGTTCCCGTGCCCGCACTTCCCCGCTTTCAGTGTCGGGGATCAGAGGAAGCCGCAGGGCTGGGTGAAAGCTCATATCCAGCTTTTTTGTTCAGGGTGATATCTAATTATGCAGCTTGCCACAGAATGCTCCTGGTCTCCGGTTGCCTCCCTCCCTTAACTTTCACCTTCCTCATTTTATCTCCCAGGATGAGGTGAACATCAGAAAGCCTAATTTGCTTGCTGGGGGAAGGGTGTTGACTTTCTTCCTCTCAGGTCTTAGCCAGGGTAGAGTTCACTCAAAACAACTGCAGGGTCAGTGCTTTTAATTGCCACTGTGAAATACATTGCATAGCCTGCCAAAAATTCCAGCTAAGACCAGCCAGGATTCTAAGATGGTCAAAGCAGGTCTGTGGCAGGGCAAGGCTGGTTAAAGCGGGTAAAGAAAGCTTGTGGCCAACTACTGGATGAGCAGGTCAACCAGCTAAAACCAGCTAGAAGTGCTGAAAACACAGCTTAAACCAAACAAACAAACTTTAACATCTGCCTGTAAAGTCCGATCTGGACACTAAGCTCTGCTCTTCACTGTTTTACTGAGTCCGATTCTGCTGTTAGGTATTTTGTATATTTTCACAAAGGTTACTGTGAGGACAATCTGGGGTGTGTTTGGGAAAGTGGCAGTCTGTGTGGGGACATTCTGGGTGTGAGGACACTCTGGGGTTTGTTTGGGAAAGTGACACGCTGTGTGTTTTCTGATATTTCAGGTGTCTCTGATGTGCCCTGAAGTGTTTGCGCCCCGCACCCCGGCCCCCTCCCTCCCGGCGCCCCCCCAGGCAGGATGGACCTGGCACCCTCCCGCAGGGCAGAGCCGGACCTGGCACCCTCCCGCAGGGCAGAGCCGGACGTGCTCGACCTCCAGCAGGTGCCGGTCCTGTCCATCGACCAAATCCGGGCCATCAGGGCCAGCAATGACTACGTGGAGCGCCCCCTAGTGGCTGAGCCCGGCGCGCAGACCGGGCTGTTCTTCATCCAGGAGGAGCGGCATCATCACGGCAGGAGGATCCCACGCAGCCAGAGCCTCCACCACCAAGCCCACCTGGCGCAGGTGAGCCAGTCCAGCACCGTCGCCTCCCTGTCCCGCAGCAGCACCGCCTCGGACCAGCGCCTCCTGTCCGGCCCGGGCCGGTCCGCCTCCGGCCCGCCGCCCGTGCGCAGCCAGCCCAAGCCGCAGCTGAAGCCCGACGCGCTGGGCAAGCGGCTGTCGGAGGCCGGGAGCCTGAGCCGCCACCTGCTGATCTGCGAGCGCTGCGGCCGCTGCAAGTGCCAGGAGTGCGGGGCGGCGCGGAGCCTGCCGTCCTGCTGGCTGTGCGACCAGCGCTGCCTGTGCTCGGCGGACAGCGCCCTGGAGACCGCGACCTGCCTGTGCTGCGTCAAGGGCCTGTTCTACCACTGCTCCGCCGACGACGAGGACAACTGCGCCGACCGGCCCTGCTCCTGCGGCCCGGCCCACCGCTGCTCCCGCTGGGCCGCCATGGCGCTGCTGTCCCTCTGCCTGCCCTGCCTGTGCTGCTACCCGCCCGCCAAGCTGTGCCTGAGCGCCTGCCAGCGGGCCTACGACCGCGCCGCCCGGCCCGGCTGCAGGTGCAGCAACTCCAACACCGTCTGCCGCAAGATCTCCGCCAACAACCCCGCGCCCTTCCCCAAGTCCCTGGAGAAGCCGGTATGACCGAACGGGCCCCGCCTTGCCCCGTCCTTGCCCCCGAAGCAGAATCCCTTTCCGCGTTTCCAGAGGAGGGACCAAAGCTTTTTGATGTCCAGATTGACGCCGTCGCACCGACCCCCCATACCTGTGCCATTTCCCGGAAATACTGCTCCATTAGCGTCTACTTATGCCACTTATTTATTTCACCTCTTTCTGCAAGGCCAGCAGAACGGACGGGCAGGACGGATCAGGTTCCCCAGTAAGCTGATGAGGAAACGGAATAAAACCCCCACATGACCAGTCGACAGGGTTTCTATTTATTACCCTCAGGCAGGTGTGCAGCAGCCCTGCTGATGGGGGGTGTGGGGGGGGGGGGGGCAGTCGAAACGTAGGCCACTCGTCATGAGCCGCCCCTGGATCCCAGTGGAGCAGGGAAATAGCGGCCTCTGATTGGGCAAAGAGGAAAAGCAGACGCAGTTGGGAGATACAAATCGATGCGCGCTGGTGTGAGAAAGCTGAACAGGACTTTGACCGGATCCACGAGACAAAGGAGAGCGAGTGCCGCAAGGGAGGCGTCGCCATCCCGACGGCTCCTGACACAGGATTGGCCGGGCCCCAAAGCTCCCTCGAAAAGGACCAATGAGAATGCGCGGCCTCGCCCAATGCTGTGTGCGTGTGGTCAGGAGGGGGGGGGGGGGTCTGCCACTCGGGTTTCTGCTCTCGCCAGCCAGACGCCGCTCGCATCCGTGCCCCTCTAACCCCCCCTCCCCCGCTCATCCCCCCCGCTCGCTCACACCGCCCCAGGACGACTCCCTCCAGGGGCTCTGAGTGAGGACGATCTGGGACCACAAAGACCAAAGCAGCTGAATTTACAAGCATTCCTGGGAGGGAGGGGGCGGTATACCTGTACCTGCACACCTCTGGACGTACACATCTCACTCAGGGGAGGGCAGGCTGTCTGTGGGCCGTATGGGATAAGCTGCATGGACAGGGCTGTGTCCCTGAGGGGAGTCTGGGGGGTGGGGGGGGTGGGCTGGGTGGGGGGGGTGGGGGGGTGGGCTGGGTGGGTGGGTTGCCGTGGCACAATCTTTCTGTCTGATGCACTGATGAAAATCAACACACCGTGTCAACTGTGCAGATGTGGCTTCACGTACGCACAGCCATCCTGTTTGTTAGAATTACTTTGGTATATTTTTGTATGTACACACAATTCATTATTACTGTATTGTTATTTTTATTCTATTTCTGTTATTATTATTATTCCAACTGAGATTTACCTTCAGTCCGAAGCCTGAGATATTCTTACCCCACCACCCCCCACCCCCCACCCCCCCCCCCCAGAAATATCGCTTTGTCCTGTGGGAGGGGTCGTCTTACAGAGAGGAAACTGGCTTAGTCGTGAAATTCAACATCATCATCACCATCTTCATCATGACTGCCACTCAGGGACGCAGCATCTGATTGGCTGGCTTGACTGCTCCTGTAGGATGTGAACAGTGCTCTGTTGGTGACCCTCCCCCCCCCACCCCCAACACCCCACCCCCGTAAGAATCCGGTGAGGCTACTTCACTCCACAAAGCAAACCTTCGATACCTTCGATACCTTCGCATACTGAGGGAAGGGGCTCAGTGTTCTGGTACAGGCGTTTTACAGGAATGTTTCTCTGGTGCTGTTTGCAGGCTGTAGATTAACCACTATCAGTTTCCCTCTTGTACTAGTATGTATTGCTTTGGTACAATTGGCATCTTGTATGTTGTAAAATAATTTAAGGAGTATATAAATATATATATATAAATATATAAAGTTCTATATAAATGAATATATGAATATAAATTTTACACTTATTTTTCCGTTGCTGACATTGTCGACGAGTCACAGATATTTATTTAAATTGATTGATGATGAAAGAGAAGAATTATTTATTTATTGGTGAAGAAATTGTGATCATATTTGGCTTTTCTTTATTCTTATTTTTTTTTGTTTTTATTTTTTCTGTGGAGAGAGGTGACAGCCCTCCAGGCTGCTGATCCCAATAAAGGGTGTTTCAACTGACCCCGGCTCTGCCGCTCATCTGTGGGAGGAGGAGGGGCAGCTCGGGTAACGTTAGCCCGTTAGCCCACTATGCGTTACAATGCCTGCAGTTCCATATGTTTCCAAAAAACTACCTATTAACCTTAGCGAATGGTCTACGAAATGTCTCCGCTAGCTGCCATATGATATTGTGCTGTTACTTGTCATTTTGCTTGCAAGCTTGCCACTGTCCCACCTGTCTTCATTGTTTAGATATTTTATTCATTTTTAATTCCATGCAGTTACACAAACTCAGGACTCTTGAGTGAAACTGGAATAAACCAATTTTACAAGAAGCTAGATACTAGTTGACACCAGAACTATAGGCACTAAGAGAACCTTGTATCGCATAGTATTCATACAACCATTTACCATATTCATAAAACTGCAGGGGCTACCTTCTGGTGATGCTATATCTACAGAAAAGAATATCTGGAAGTATACAAAATATAGCCTACGAACTAATATGAGCTAACAGTACTGTAAGGTCGGATTGATTTTCAGGTTTAATTACAACCATTTAATTTATTTGCTGCCTTGTTCAAAACCCACAGATAAGCACACAAAAGTCACAATGTCAATGATATGTCAAACAATACATTGCCTCAAAATTGATACTTATTATACTTGATACGAATCATGGACCAGGTGCCTGTGAAGGCCTGTGAAACTGGGCTCATTCAAATTGATCGAGGTCCGCCATCTTTAAGGACATTCTAACCCCTTAAAGGTTCCTCCAGGAGGAAACTTGGGGAGCTTGAGAGGTGTGCTGCACTGGACGCCATATTGGTTCCTGCAGCTTGGGCAGTAGAAGTGAGCGGTGATGTCCGTTCTGTATGGCAGTCAAGTGTTTCAGGCACCGTGTACAGGGCGTGTCAGGGGCGGTGAGTACAGGGCGTGACCGAGGCGGGGAGTAAAGGGCGTGTCCGGGGCGATGAGTACAGGGCGTGTCCGGGGCGGTGAGTACAGGGCGTGTCCGGGGCGGTGAGTACAGGGCGTGTCCGGGGCGGTGAGTACAGGGTGTGTCCGGGGCGGTGAGTACAGGGCGTATCAGGGGCGGTGAGTACAGGGTGTGACCGGGGCGGTGAGTACAGGGCGTGTCCGGGGCGGTGAGTACAGGGTCGTGTCCGGGGCGGTGAGTACAGGGCGTGTCCGGGGCGGTGAGTACAGGGCGTGACCGGGGCGGTGAGTACAGGGCGTGTCCGGGGCGGTGAGTACAGGTCGTGTCCGGGGCGGTGAGTACAGGGCGTGTCCGGGACACAGAGTACAGGGCGTGTCCAGGGCGGTGAGTACAGGGCGTGTCCGGGACACGGAGTACAGGGCGTGTCCGGGGCGGTGAGTACAGGTCGTGTCCGGGGCGGTGAGTACAGGGTGTGTCCAGGGCACGGAGTACAGGGTGTGTCCGGGGTGGTGAGTACAGGGCGTGTCCGGGGCGGTGAGTACAGGGCGTGTCCGGGGCACGTGTGCTTTGTCTGTGGATAAGCACCGCTCCCTCTCCTGCCAGTTTGCTCCATAAATAAATAATCACCAGCAGGCCGGCTTAATGGCATCTGAGAGGGAGGAATGCAGTGTGTGTATGTGAGTGTGTGTGTGTGTGTGTGTGTGTGTGTGTGAGAGTGTGTGTGTGTATGTTTTGTGTGGGCAGATTTTGTGCTTGTGTGTGTGAGTGTGTTAATAGATAGGGCACATTAAAACAGAGGCTCTGTCCTGCACCCTGTTCCTGAGTCAGTCAGAGACACGCGGACGTGTAAAGAGCCTAACCCATCACCCCCCCACCCCCCCATCCTCTCCAGAGCTAAGCCCCCACCCCCCCTTCCGGAGTGCTGCATATCTGTGCCATGTCTGGGAAATCAATAATGTAGACCCGTTCCACATAACGCCCTCCTATACACCATATCCCCCTACTGTAGACCATAACCCCCTCATGTACACCATAACCCCATTCATAATAATGTAGTCTCACACACACTCTACACACACACACACACACACACATCATCCCCTATTGATATATCTATATATAAAGTCAGAGGCCCATCTGCTCCACAGGCTAAGAGGCACTACACTTTACTTGAACCCCTCGCCATAAGGCTGACAACTGTCATATACATGAACTAACACTGTCATACACATGACATAACACTGTCATACACACAACATAACACTGTCATACACGACATAACAGTCATACACATGACATAACACTGTCATACACATGACCTAACACTGTCCTACACATGACATAACACTGTCCTACACATGACCTAACACTGTCATTCACATGATATAACTGTCACAAGATGCATAGCAGATGATAAATAATAAAAAATTGTCAGAGTTTTAATCTGTACATTTTATGACATCTGTCAATAAAAGGATAACCGTTTTATATCAATCTGTTAAGTTATGCCATCTTGTGGCAGCTGCTATGTCATGTGTATGACAGTGTTATGTCATGTGTATGACAGTGTTATGGCATGTGTATGACAGTGTTATGTCATGTGTATGACAGTGTTGTCATGTGTATGACAGTGTTATGTCGTGTGTATGACAGTGTTATGTTGTGTGTATGACAGTGTTATGTCATGTGTATGACAGTGTTATGTCAGTCATATTTCGAGGGGTTCAGATGACGTGATCCTGACACCTCTATGTGATCTCTGTGCACATTCAACAATACCTGCAGAAATCTCCTCAATGCGTTCTCCTGTGTGAGCATCAGAGGCACTTTTCTCCATGGAGCTCTTTGGCTATTTTATTTAGAAGCTGGAGGATAATCTTATTGATCCTGCCCTGACCTTTAACCCTGCAGGACAGAGAATAGGGGTCAGGGGTCACGCTGCTTCCCCTGTGCTCTCCTTACCTCCTGCCTCAACGTAGGCCTTGGCTTTTCTCTCAGGCAGTGTCCAGGGCAGCCTGGTGTCAGAGTCAAGACCCCTCTGTGTTCTAGGAACAAAGCCACCAGTCAGTCAAACCCCACAAGCCTGTCAATCATTCTACAGGCAATTCAGTAGAATACCCCCGACCACCACACCCCACAGTGTAACCAGGGTGACCAATCACAGCAGCTCAACTGTGGCATAGCAGTTACCTGACCATCTCCGTTTAAAAGTATTCAACTTTAGTCATGAAACAATGGTGAACATAAAACTCTTTACAGCTGATATCATGCCCTGACCAAAGCCTGAGTTTTCACGGGGGGAGAGTTAACCTGTGACCCTGGCCTATCTGTGTGAGTCAGCCACACACATGCCTACAGCAGGATCCGTAAGTATTTGGAGTTGGACAGCAGTACTGTTTCAGTTCTTTTGGCTCTGTACTCAAGCACATTTAGATTCAAAATGGCACATTGAATATGAGCTTAAAGTGCAGACTGACACCTATAATTTGAGGGTATTTACATCATCCATGCAGGAATTGCATCCCTGTTTATACATAGTCCTGCCATTTTAGGAGACCAAAAGTAATTGGACAGTTGGCTGATTAGCCAGGTATTCAATCGCTTCCTTAGTGCAGGTATAAGAAAGTTTTCAGTCTCTAGTCTAGTCTTTTGATTACCTTTG
>NC_083766.1:1466571-1471571 GCF_963514075.1 Conger conger | reverse complement strand
TCATCACAAACTTTTAAGTAGGGGGTTTCTCTGCTGTTAAACATAGTGGCGGGCCACTCTTAAGACAACACAAGGGTTAAACACAGGCATAGAAATGACAGAATCTCTCTGATGCTGTTGCCATCTCATCTTATCCTTAAGAGCAAAGAACTCACACTTACCAGCACACACACTTACTGGAGCACACACACCAGCACACACACACACACACACCAGCACACATACACACACACACTCACACACACACCAGCACACACAAACACACACTCACACACTTACTGGAGCACACACACACACACACACACACACCAGCACACACGCTCACACACACACACACACACACACACACTCTCACAGACACACACACACCAGCACACACACACACACACACTCTCACAGACACACACACACACACACACCAGCACACACACACACCAGCACACACACACACACTCACACACACACACTCTCACAGACACACACACACACACACACACACACACACTCTCACAGACACACACACACTTACTGGAGCACACGTTCCCTCTGCAGCTGTACTCATCACTGAAACACGTCGGCCAATGAAAGCTTCCCAACACTGAGTCACCATGGTTTCCATCTGGTTCATAAGATTGAGTAATATTAACACACTGCATAACATTCAGATTACAATGAAAAAGGGGACAAACACTGCACAGCATCACTTTCATTTACTTGAAACTATGTCACAATTATGACAATCATAATAATATCTTTTGTCCTATTTTCTAATATTTTAGCATATTGGGCATGCAGGACTCTGACAAAGGACAGATGTGTCTGAAATGCAAGTCTTTTTTTCAGTCAGTAAATACTGGAAACACAGCAGTTTTTAAGGAGTTATTGTTTGATTTCTGACTCGACATGGTCAGGTTTGCAAATGTTTACTCTCATACAACCTAGCACTGATGCACGCTGGATGGCCAGTGATGGGGGGGATAATGTGAACTGAACACTCTCTGTTCTGCTCATGAAACTGCTGCAAAGTGGGGGCAGGCGGCGGGGGGGGGGCAGCACTCAGCGTTGGAGCAAGTCGGACGGAAGCTCGATGGAATAAGTGCTAAGATACAACTCTATTTTTCTTTGTACCGCCATTCAGCAGAGATATGAATTATGCAGCAGTGTTCAGGCTTACAGCAGGCTTATCTGCAGGCTTTTAGTCCCTTCAGCTGCAATACTCACAATGGCCACCAGAGGACATTGTTGCAGCATTTGTAGTTATTTATTTAATTGCTTTTTTGTTCGGCTCACATCTGCTTGGGCCTGCAAAAATAGATTTTATTTGATGTACTTGACAGACAGGGCATGTTGTAAAAGTACAATTCATTAGATCTATCTCAGCACAGGTCTATGATGATGCAAACCTTTATACCTGAAAACCGATGCTTGGACAAGTGTGTGTGTTTGTGTATGCCTGAATGTGCGTGCATGTGTGTGTGCTTGTTTGCGTGTTCTTCTGTGTGCCCGTGCTGGCGCATGTGTATGTCTGTGTGCACATGTGCGTGTGTCAGAGACAGTTCTGCCTTTAAAGAAGTTTTGCTAATACATCATGTGTCAGAAGATTGTGTAAAGAACCTGAGTTTTGACAGGTTAGTTGAAAGAGACTGACAGCAGCCGTAAGACTGAGGGGTGAATCTGATAAGACAGCATACAGTATTGTTCAGAGTTAGGCTTTCTGCCTCCCTATTATAACATATCCTTTGTACTCTTTAACTGACAGCCTTCATTCTCTCAGTGCGTCAGCCCTGATGAGATCTGCTTTCAGCCAGAGGGTTTACCAGGCCTGGCCGGGGTCAGAGACCTGGGCAACTTACTGCCATCTTATAGTGCATCCAATCAGCTTACTGCCATCTTACAGCGTGCCCAATCAGCTTACTGCCATCTTACAGCGTGCCCAATCAGCTTACTGCCATCTTACAGCGTGCCCAATCAGCTTACTGCCATCTTACAGCGTGCCCAATCAGCTTACTGCCATCTTACAGCGTGCCCAATCAGCGTACTGCCAACTTATAGCGTGCCCAATCAGCGTACTGCCATCTTACAGCGTGCCCAATCAGCTTACTGCCATCTTACAGCGTGCCCAATCAGCGTACTGCCAACTTATAGCGTGCCCAATCAGCGTACTGCCATCTTACAGCGTGCCCAATCAGCTTACTGCCATCTTACAGCGTGCCCAATCAGCTTACTGCCATCTTACAGCGCACCCAATCAGCTGCTGCCATCTTACAGTGTGCCCAATCAGCTGCTGCCCAGGTGTGCAGTTCCGTATGTTTCGGCCTCTCAGATGTGTGATTCTGTGTGTTTTGGTTTGTCCAATTTTTGTGATTCTGTCTGTTTTGGTCACTTAGTTATGCTGTTCTGTGTGTTTTGGTCTCAAGGTATGTGGTCATTTGTGTTTTGGTCTCAAGGTGTGTATTTCTGTGTGTTTTGGTCTCAGGTGTGGGGTCATTTGTGTTTTGGTCTGTCAGGTGTGTATTTCTGTGTGTTTTGGTCTGTCAGGTGTGTATTTCTGTGTGTTTTGGTCTGTCAGGTGTGCATTTCTGTGTGTTTTGGTCTCAGGTGTGTATTTCTGTGTGTTTTGGTCTGTCCGGTGTGTATTTCTGTGTGTTTTGGTCTGTCAGGTGTGCATTTCTGTGTGTTTTGGTCTCAGGTGTGTATTTCTGAGTGTTTTGGTCTGTCCGGTGTGTATTTCTGTGTGTTTTGGTCTGTCAGGTGTGCATTTCTGTGTGTTTTGGTCTGTCAGGTGTGTATTTCTGTGTGTTTTACTCACTACCTGTGTTTGGATGGTGCACGGCTGCTGCATTTACAGGAATGAGTGAGCAGCAAAGGATTCTGGGTCAGATTAGAAGCGTGCATCTGCACCCTAACTGAGCACCCCCCACCCCCCCACAACCCCTCCCTTTCCCCTCCCATGACTAACCAGCCCTCTGATCTGTGTGCTTCCTGTTGTTATCCAGACTGACATTAACACGCTCCTCTCTCCGGCACAGAGCCCGGGCCGTCCTGAACAGAGTCACGGACAGCGCGGGTTTATGAGCGCGGAGTGTTTTCTTACGGGATCAGAAGTGGCTTCACGGCCCGGCTCGGCCTGGCTGGGCAGCCCCGGGTCTGGAACCCGAGCAGAATCACAGTAAACGGGCTCAAGGTCTCCGCGAAAAATCAACCAGGATCCTGCCCCTTGCTGGGAGCAGCGGGACCAGAGACAGGTGGGCTCAGGACCGTGCTAACGTGCTAGCATGCTAGCGTTCCTCACCACTAATCCACACACATCCAGTCCTCGCCGTGTTTAATCACTCACCTCCCTGCCCAATAGTCATATTTAATTTAGCTCGTCAGATTCAAAAGATTAGTTTAGTTTGAACAACATTATTGGTCATTAATGTTGAACTGGATATTTTTCCGCAGTATAATGATTTCCCCACTCTCACACTTTTGGGAACTAAATTAGTTTAATGAATTATCTGTAATTATTGTCATTTCTAAGATGATAGTTGAGAGTGGTTACGTGGTTAAGAAGTCATCTTCACCGAGATAATGTTTCGTTCTTTCTGCTTACAATTTCGCAGTTTGTTTGAGGAATTGAAGAGTCTATTGTTTAGTTACTTATATTTATTTTTAATTTCATAGTGAAAATCTAAAATATTCTTGAGGATTCATAAATGTATTATTATCTCTTCTTTGAAATCTGATCATAATTCCAGGCATGGATATTTGTCTGTGCTCGCATGTTTTTTAAACCGTGATGCGTATAATATATCTTTTCACCCATTAATTATTATTTATGAACATCGGACAGGTTTTCGATTGAAACGTTTAGTATGTGCAAAATGTTTCCTCTCCAAATTGTTGACTTTCATACACTTTCATACACATTACAGGTGGGTGACACAGAGAGGTCTTTGTTATAATAATAATTTGAAGACGAAGAACAGCTGCTCTGTACTTATATGCATTGTCGCAGCTCAGAGAAGCATGGCTCTGAGATCTTCCTCTCTCCAAATTCCCATTCATTCGTCCCCTCGCCAGCGGCATCAAACCGTTTGTAGGCTTACAGCGAACTTTCCCCTTCTTCTGAGCGGCACCGCTAAACAAAGATTTTCACTGGACATCAGAGTCAATAATCATTCCCTTTTATTTTACATAAGTGGGGGCCGTCACCCCCCCGGAGAGACCAGCTCGAGAGCCCCCCCCCCCCCCCCCCCCACACACACCCAGCTCTGACGTGGGATCCACAGCGATTCTGAGAGATGAATAATGAAAGCAGAGACGCGGGACCCGCAGAGCCAGTGAGTGTGATAAAGAGGTGCCCCTACGCAATATCACACAGATTTATTTATTTTCTGATGGGAGGGGGTTAGAAATTGTTGGGTTGGGGGGGGGGGGGGGGGGGTGGTGTTGTATTGAGGTATAAAGGGAGTTCAAGACCAATAAATTTAGAAAGCACAAAAGTCAGAGTTAAAACGAGTTTTTTTTTATTAATACTCAAAATGAATGAGATTTTTGGGCGAAATGATTTTCTTTTTTCCCTCTTTTCTTTTCTTCCCTTTTTCACAGATGTAGAAATGATTGAAATCCCAACTGGCCTCATTATAGCAATTCTCTCCTCTCAGAGGGAGGGCTTAAGGTCTTAGAGTAACGATTCAGACATGATCTGTATTAAAGCCAACAATCTCCCTCACTGGAACATTACATTACTGAGGGCTGCAGGAAAAAAGGAAGAGATTTCACAAAAATATAATTGTTTCTGACTCTGTAAATCACAGAAAAGATCACAAGTAAAGAAATGAGGCAGAAGAAAAACTTATTTCCATTATTATTATTATTATTATTATTATTATTTTCATTTATAGTGGAAGAACACACAGCCACGCATTTAGCCGTGTGTTTAGTGCACTTGGACGTACAGACACGGAGGTGTGTTCCTAGAGTGTGTTCTTTGTTACACTGTTATATCTTAGCTC
>NC_083766.1:1451571-1459071 GCF_963514075.1 Conger conger | reverse complement strand
ACATGTCAGAAGATCTGTGGTCTCTGGCCCCAGGGGGCGGTCTGACAGCAACGCCGGACTTCTGATTTATAATTTAGAAATAGACAGACAGCAGGAAGGTCAGCTTTTTAGATTTTGAAGTGCGGCCACTTAATTAAAGGAGTTCAGATGTGATTCTGACTCTGAGCAGGGGGAGGATGGACAGTCGCTGCTGGAATTAAAAACATCGCCACTAACTTTACTCTCTCTACCAGGCCATGATCTATTCACTCAACACCTTCTCCTCAGTGTCTGAGACTCACAGATCTGACACTCAGACTCAGAGTCTGTCTGTCTGAGACTCACAGATCTGACACTCAGAGTCAGAGCCTGTCTGTCTGAGACTCACAGATCTGACACTCAGAGTCAGAGCCTGTCTGTCTGAGACTCACAGATCTGACACTCAGACTCAGAGCCTGTCTGAGACTCACAGATCTGACACTCAGACTCAGAGCCTGTCTGAGACTCACAGATCTGACACTCAGACTCAGAGCCTGTCTGAGACTCACAGATCTGACACTCAGAGTCAGAGCCTGTCTGAGACTCACAGATCTGACACTCAGAGTCAGAGCCTGTCTGAGACTCACAGATCTGACACTCAGAGTCAGAGACTGTCTGTCTGAGACAAACTAGAGAATCAGTACAGACATTAAGTCTAGTCACATGGTAAACAGGCCAGGTCTGTCAGGGCTTGGGACAGAAGAACCAAGAGCAGACTCAGGGTTAACGTGAAAGGCAGGTGTTATTAACAGGGGGCAGATCCAAAACGTCATCTGGAAACAGCCAATGGTCGAAATCAAGGCAGACGGGTACATACGGGATAATCCAAAGAGTAATGCAGTTCAAAAACCAGGAAAAAGTCCAAACAGGCAAAGGTACAAATCCAAAAATCCAAAACAGAGTCCAAAAACAGGCAGAGAATCCAAAAACCAGGCACGGACACAGGGTAGAGGAAGCTAGAACCGGGGTAGGGAACAGAATAACCGAAAGACGAACTAGCAACGAGAAACTGAAAAGAACAGGTTTAAATACACTGAGAGAGAAACAGGTGAACTGAATGACCGGAGACAGGAAGGAAGTACATATAAGGAGTGGGGAGGCGGAGACACGAAATGAGACGCAGGTGGAACAAATGAATGAGGCGGATTGAAACTGTTCTGCCAGGAAGAATTGGGAAACATTCCAAAAGCGAGAATTGAAAGACGCTGTTATAGCTGCCCGAGGGGGAGTAACATAGTACTTACTGACAGGGTTCCCAAACTTCTGGACAGGGCCTTTTTTATTACTTTGAAACTGTAAACTGTAAACTGTAAACTTTAAAATTTGAAGAAATATGCCATGTTTAACAGTATACCAGTTAGAGGTCAGGTTTGCTTCTGTACACTTAGATTTTTGACCAGGGGTGCTCAAATGTTTGCCCACTACTGTAATCACTGTACCAAGAGCCTGTCTGAGACACACCCTAATACTGGTACTGAGACCAGGAGGTATCTGGCTCTTCAGGCAGAGTAGCCTTACAGCGGTAGAGTTGCTGGGTCGAGCCCCCAGTCAGCACACAGGGAGGCTGGAGAGATGAAGTTGGGTCCCTAAATGGAAAAAGGACCCTGCGGTTGGGCCCTTGAGCGAGGCCCTGAGCCCACAGCCTGTTCCCGGGGCCCGTTCTCTCTCTCACACCTTCCCACGTGAAACTGTTCTCTCTGGCGTTTCTCCCGGGGCATCCTTGTTCTCGACGGGCCTCCCCTGGTTAAATAAAGGATTAAAGAGCGGATTGCGCTGCCAGATCTTTAGAGCTTTGCTGAAGACTTTACTGGGAGCGCTGCTACTACTGAGAAGGCGTGCTCCTCTCTCAAAAACCTGCTGCCTCTTCTTCAACCTGGCCTTCTGTTTTACTATTTTACTTAATTGTTAAATTTTTACATCAGTTACAAAGTTACATTAAAGGTTTTATATTTGATGACAGGAAACCACTTGCTATTTTTGGAATTATGGGATGTCCGTGGGAGGGCCCATGTCCAGATGTTCAGTTATAAACGTGTCTTATAAAATCTCCTCCAACACATCCCCTCTCCCGCTCAGAAGTCTGTCTGTCTGTCAACGACTCATTATCTCAATTACCCGCCTAATCTCCATACCGTTTATTACATTATAATGATTACCCTCAGACGTTCAACACATGTGCTAATTAATTTGCTAAGCTTACCGCAGTTTTTATTCATTCATTTATTTTACGGCGTGATCATAATTTTTAGATGAAATTGGTGGTTGTTTCCCGGCTCATTAGCCGTAGCGCATTAGCCGTAGCGCATTAGCCGTAGCGCATTAGCTCCGGGGGCCGCCGGGCCCTCTCCCTGCAGCTGAATCGGCGGCGAAGTCGTGTCGGTAATTTGTCAAACATTTCCTGTGACGGGGCGCACAGAGGCGACAGGACCTGCACTCTTTTGTTGTTTTTGTGTTTTTTTTTTCTTAGCCCCTTTTTTTTTTTTTTTTGAAAAGCAGACACTCAGAGAAGAAATGAAAAAAGAAGGGGGGGGGCAGGGTTGTGTGGGGGGGGGCGGGCGGGGGGGGGGGGGCGGGGTGTGACATGCATGATTCATGAGGTCCGCTCCGAAGACGTGGAGACAGAATGCGAGCGCGAGAGAAAGAGGCAGCTTCAAAGCGCACTGCTGTTGGTTTTCCGGGCCAATTCGGAGCTGGGAGGTCGGGCGGGGGGGCCCCAGGGAGGGGCTGGGAGGGGTATGCCCCCCCCCGCCCGCACAAACACCCCCCCCACGATTCTGCCCCCACCTCCCCAGAAGTCAGGGTCAGCTCCTGGTTCTCTAATGAAGGCCCAGGCCCCCGCCCTCCCCTTGGCAGGCTGAGTGGCGTGTGTGGTGCCCCCCCCCACACCCCCCCCTGTCCCTCCGCACCCCACGTCCCTCTCGAGCCAATAAGGGCTAGCACACCGAACCCTCCACCCCACCCCACCACACACCCCGGCCAACCCAACGCCTTTGATTTCTGCATTCCAAAACGCCTTTGATTTCTGCCACCCAGGAGCACCCCCCCCCTCCCCTGCCAGGGAATGCAAATCAGAGCAGCTTCATTATTTATTTCATTACAATTATCAGCATTGCCCTGTCACTGCTATTACTATCAATAACAATCAATCAGCTTAATTACTGCCACTGCTATTAGTGATATCAGACCACTAGCTATTGGTACTAATACACAGTAATGCGTCCAGTGTTAATTCACCACAAGCACAGTACATATGAGTCCAATAATATTTTTCTGTGTTGTAGTAGTAGTAGTAGGAGCAGTATTAGCAGTAGCAGTAGTAGTAGTAGGAGCAGTATTAGCAGTAGCAGTAGTAGGAGTAGTAGTAGTAGTAGCAGCAGTAGTAGTAACAGTAGCAGTAGTAACAGTAGTAGTAGCAGTAGTAGCAGTCGTAGTAGCAGTAGCAGTAGTAGCAGTAGCAGTAGTAGCAGTAGCAGTAGCAGTAGTAGTAGTAGCAGTAGCAGTAGTAGCAGTAGCAGTAGCAGTAGTAGTAGCAGTAGTAGCAGTAGTAGTAGTAGCAGCAGCAGCAGCAGTAGCAGTAGCAGTAGCAGCAGCAGCAGCAGTAGCAGTAGCAGTAGCAGTAGTAGTTGTTGTCTCAGCAGTAGTATCTGTGTAACAGGCTGATTGGCTGGCAGCAGCAGACTCCTTGTTTGGCTCATCAGATGCAGCAGCACAGCTGGACTCCCTCTGTAAGACTTACTGAAGCTGCACTCGGATACAGGAAGTCTGGCCTCTGAAGTCAGAACAGATACAACTCTGCAGCTTTCATTGATTAAATTCCTTTTTTTCTGTGTTTATTCTGTATTACACAGGCACAGAATAGCAGGATACATCTTTAAGAGCCTAAAAGGCCTTGTGATTCTTTCTTTTTTTTTTTAGAAACATCGTACTGGATTTTTCACCCCCAACTGCACTTCTGGGGAGCTGTGGGCGGCACGGCGGCTAATTAAATTAGCGGCTAAATTAAAACTTGATTATTCCCGGGATGGCTGCTGGAAATGTATTTACACGGGAGCGTTTATCCCTCAGAAGGAGCCGTGCTGCCGGCTCCTCCAGCGCCATCCCGGCTCTCCCGGCTGGGTCTGGGGGGAGGGGGGGGGGCTGCCGCTAGTTTGGGCTAATTGCATTAATCTAAACTCTTTCAAAGTCCTTCTGATGAGGCTAATTAATCTCCAGCTCCTCTCCTCCATGGTGGCGGTGCTGAAGGGGACGGTCGGCATCGGGGGGGGGGGTTCCCGCGTCTGTCGCTGCTTCCACAGCGGGGGGTATAACGCTTTAACAACGCTTTAACAACGCTTTAATAACGCCGTGCTGAGCCGCCACCTTCGACGTCTTATTAAAAGACGAATAAACTCTTTTCCCAGTGTTCTCCCAACTAACAGGGAACATTCTGAGAATGTTCAGAAACCTTATCTATGGGTTGTCAGAAGGTTCCACAGTCACGTTACAAAAATAGCCTTTGTGGAACGTTCTACAAACATGTGATTTAAGAACGTTTTGCTTCACATTGTTTTTTCTGAAAGTCACACAGAATGTTCCCCAGTTGCCCAAAAATTAGTATTCAGAAAATGTTCAGGTAATCTACAATAAGGTTTTAATTTAGTGTTACTGCAATGTTGTGAGAATGTAAAGAAAGATTATATACAAATGTTCTAAGAACTCCAAAACCTACCTTCAAAGAACATTCTAAGAACTTAAAATTGTTAACTGGGCAAAGCCTTGACGAGGCGTCATGTTTTGCGAGAAGCTTCTAGAATGGATTGTAAATTTTGTCTTGAGGCAAACCTCCAGGCTTTTTTTGGATCTGACTCTATCTTTAAAAATGCTTCTGTAACTCTGAGATGGTGAATATGAGAAATATGTCACTTCACATCAAGTGATGACATGATTATCTGGCCATGTCAGTCACTGGATCAAGTCCAAGTCCAGGTCTTGTCAATCACCCTTTTATTACACATTTTAAATGTTTATATTTAATAGATTTTATGGTGTATAGGTCATCTCTCTTGACTTGGCAAAACTCCCCGTAGATTCAGCTCGAGGATTTGACGAGAACTGATCTTCCAAACTCATCCAAGCCACCGACGGTTCTGGGACACAGACGCTAACTTATTTCCAAATATTGTTGGGGAAAAGCAAAACGATAGCTTTCGATTACACTGCTGACCGTGATTGAATTGAACCGCAGTGTTTTGACCGAGACGCAGGTGAGAAAGCTGAGGAATGGCGATGTGAGGACCATGCGGTGTCTGCTCACCGTGATGTTACCATGCACCCAGACCTCATTAGTGAGCACATCAGGCACTGCGCTTCACACACTACACCCTCAGTGCAGGGTGGAGCTTTCTTTGAGGGAGGGCCTGGGGATCCGCCGTGTTTTGGGATGATGCTGGGGATCAGTGTGCGAACAACAGTGTGTGTAAGATCAGTGTGTGAACAACAGAACCACGGTCCGTGGAGAACAATTCAGCCATGCAGCTCCTGGAGAATAAACAGCCACGCTGGATCTCCTCACAACTCCTGAAAGTAACAACATTGGGAAGTTCTTCTCTTTGTTGCAGTAAAGCTCGAGGTCCCAGAGAGACTCCTAAGAGTTGCTGTGTTTCACTACCGCGTGTCTGAAACACTGTTTCTGAGCCTCTAAAGTTCATATCTTCTGCTCCTCGTTGATGTTCCTTGTGCTTTCTGGACACTGTCAGAGACGCAAACAATCAGGCAGGGTGTGTGTTTGGGGGGGGGGGGGGGGTAATCATGTTTACAATGTCAGATTTGCAGTGAAGTAAGTTTTCAAGCACAGATATTAATCCTGTTGTTATATATATATGAGTCCTGTTGTTTGGTTTACCAGCCTGTTTGGAGCCCACAATGCATTGCAGTCACTGACATCCTCCTGGTCTGTACGTAGTGTTCTCAGCTGAACATCCTAATGCTGAAGTAAGACTCAATGTTGATAATTGAAAGGGTAATTACACTCTAGATCACATTTGTGGAGACGTTTGTATCCCTGCTTTATGGGGAAACATTTTAATCCATGCCATTACTGCAACATTTATGAAATAATATCCTTCTGGCTTAAACGACTGGTAGAGTAAAGTGTATGTAAAGTCTGCTCTTTATCAGGCTGGAGAGCCATGAGACGGGAGCTCATATCTACTCTGAGACCTCAGAGGGGCAGGGCTGGCCTCTCGGTCAGGGGGACGGTTTACAGCAGCAGCCAAATCTGGACCTCGAATCCAAATCCGGCCCTGGTTCTCTTTCCTCCCAGGTAACTAGCTGAACAGGTAGTGCTACTGATTGGCCAGGCTGTCTTCACACCTGACTGCCAGGTAAAGGGAGGGTGAACACACATGACTCCCAGGTAAAGGGAGGGTGAACAGCTGACTCCCAGGTAAAGGCAGGGTGAACATCTGACTCCCAGGTAAAGGGAGGGTGAACACACCTGACTCCCAGGTAAAGGGAGGGTGAACACACATGACTCCCAGGTAAAGGGAGGGTGAACAGCTGACTCCCAGGTAAAGGGAGGGTGAATACACCTGACTCCCAGGTAAAGGGAGGGTGAACACACCTGACTCCCAGGTAAAGGGAGGGTGAAAATCTGACTCCCAGGTAAAGGGAGGGTGAACATCTGACTCCCAGGTAAAGGGAGGGTGAACACACCTGACTCCCAGGTAAAGGGAGGGTGAACACACCTGACTCCCAGGTAAAGGGAGGGTGAACACACCTGACTCTCAGGTAAAGGGAGGGTGAACATCTGACTCCCAGGTAAAGGGAGGGTGAACATCTGACTCCCAGGTAAAGGGAGGGTGAACACACCTGACTCCCAGGTAAAGGGAGGGTGAATACACCTGACTCCCAGGTAAAGGGAGGGTGAACACACCTGACTCCCAGGTAAAGGGAGGGTGAATACACCTGACTCCCAGGTAAAGGGAGGGTGATCACACCTGACTCCCAGGTAAAGGGAGGGTGAACACACCTGACTCCCAGGTAAAGGGAGGGTGAATACACCTGACTCCCAGGTAAAGGGAGGGTGATCACACCTGACTCCCAGGTAAAGGGAGGGTGAACACACCTGACTCCCAGGTAAAGGGAGGGTGAATACACCTGACTCCCAGGTAAAGGGAGGGTGAACACACCTGACTCCCAGGTAAAGGGAGGGTGAACACACCTGACTCTCAGGTAAAGGGAGGGTGAACATCTGACTCCCAGGTAAAGGGAGGGTGAACATCTGACTCCCAGGTAAAGGGAGGGTGAACACACCTGACTCCCAGGTAAAGGGAGGGTGAACACACATGACTCCCAGGTAAAGGGAGGGTGAACAGCTGACTCCCAGGTAAAGGGAGGGTGAATACACCTGACTCCCAGGTAAAGGGAGGGTGAACACACCTGACTCCCAGGTAAAGGGAGGGTGAAAATCTGACTCCCAGGTAAAGGGAGGGTGAACATCTG
>NC_083766.1:1441571-1446571 GCF_963514075.1 Conger conger | reverse complement strand
ATCACTGGCCGTAATTAATTCCCCCATAAATGAAATTTGGTTAAAAAGAGGATGGGAGAGGGAGGGGGGGGGGAGGGGGGTGGTTTACCCAATCATGTGGGAGAGTTTGTCAAGCAGGAGATTGCGCTGTAAAATATTAATCAGACTCCCTCCACCCAGAACGAGAGAGCCAGCGCCTGGAAGGGACACGGACGCTCAATATTTAATGAGCTCGGCCCCGGCCCGGGCCCCGGCCCCAGCGCAGACAGACCGAGACGCACCTCCGAGGCCGGCTTCCCCTTTAACGCCGCGTGTGATCAGCCTCCCCTTTAACAGCACGCGCGCGGGACGAAAACATGCCCTTCAGAAACACAACAACAAAGTTACACAGTTACATAAAGCCCCACAGAAGGAGAATGGAGGGGACAGAGAGACGGGCCCTGAGGCAGGCGTGTGCAGCCGCTTTACCCCAAACAGCCACATCTGGCAATTACTGCTGTAAACGAGAAGAACAGGCCCAACACCTGTGCCCCCGTGTGTCTGCCCCTGTCCCCAAAACACCAGCCTGTCCTTATACACTGCCCAAAACACCACCCTGTACACCACCCTGTACACCACCCTATACACCACCCTGTACACCACCCTGTCCCCTTACACCACCCTATACACCACCCTGTCCCCTTACACCACCCTGTACACCACCCTGTGCCCTTACACCACCCTGTCTCTGCACTGTACTGTAGGAAACGTCGTCTTTCGGATGAGACGTTAAACTGAGGCCCAGACTCACTGTGTTCCGTAAAAATCCAATGACACTCATCACAAAGAGTTATTTTTTTGGGTTAGATAAGAGGGATAACGGAAACACAAATTCCAATGTTGTTGAACTATCAGCTGAGTGAGTGAGTGAGTGAGTGAGTGAGTGAGTGAGAGAGTGTGTGTGTGTGTGTGTGTGTGTGTGTGTGTGTGTGTGTGTGTGTGTGTGTGTGTGAGTGTCAGAGTGTGTGTGAGTGTGTGTGTGAGTGTGAGAATGTGTGAGTGTGTGTGAGTGTGAGTGAGTGTGTGTGAGTATATGTGAGAGTGTGTGAGTGTGTATGTGAATGTGTGTGTGTGAGTGTGTGTGAGTGAGTGTATGTGAATGTGTGTGAGTGTGTGTGTGTGTGTGTGTTTGTGAGTGAGTGTGAATGGCGGCCCATGACCCCTCACCTGTAGCAGCACTGGTGTCACACACACACTCCTATTGATTTTGTTAACTGAGCCAATGCTCCTGAACGAGCTACAGACGACCCTGTGCGTGAGTGTGTGTGTGTGTGTGTGTGTGTGCGTGAGGAGGGGCCCGCTATCTGTCCCTCTGTCTGCCAGCCCCCCTTCTCTCTCCCTCCCCCCTCTCTCTCTCCCCCTCCCCTCTCTCTCTCTCTCCCTCTCACAGATACAGTGTTGTTTATTTGTGTACTGTACACCAGTCTAGACTCTGAGTCTAGAGGCTGTGCTTTTGGGTGGGCACTGTAATCTATGTTAGATGTCATGGTTCTGTGTGCCTGTACAGTTAACAAGTCAAACTGTATGATGAACACAACATTAACATAAACAACATTAACATTACAGTAGCTCAGTTCCTCTGCTTTAGACTGGTGTAATGTATAGTGATGTTAATGTTGTGCTGCGGTAAGTCTGTTAATGCCATGACATTTGGTAAAGTTGCAATTGATAATTTTTTCCATCCGATCCAACATTTGATGAAAATAAATTACTTTCACAATTACTCAAATTTCACATCTGGATATTCAGGAATGGTTCAGATTCACGGATCCCGGACATATTAACCTTTCTACTTTTTTACAGTGAAGCCATCTTTAGACCCACCCAGAGGACCCCCTTCCCCAGGTGCGGCCTGCGTGGTCTTTATTCTGTTTTGTCCGTTAAGTGCAGCTTTAAATATTGATGAGGAGTTGAGGTGTGTGGTGGGGGGGGGGGGGGGGGGTTAGTGCTCACCAGGGTGCAGGAGAACCACCAGGGCATCACAAACCACTCCAAACCCAACACGCTACAGACCCAACACGCTCCAAACCCAACACATTACAGACCCAACACGCTCCAAACCCAACACATTACAGACCCAACACGCTCCAAACCCAACACGCTACAGACCCAACACGCTGTAAACCCAACACACTCCAAACCCAACACGCTACAGACCCAACACGCTCCAAACCCAACACATTACAGATCCAACACGCTCCAAACCCAACACGCTACAGACCCAACACGCTCCAAACCCAACACACTCCAAACCCAACACGCTACAGACCCAACATGCTCCAAACCCAACACGCTACAGACCCAACACGCTCCGAACCCAACACGCTACAGACCCAACACGCTACAGACCCAACACATTACAGACCCAACACGCTCCAAACCCAACACGCTACAGACCCAACACGCTCCAAACCCAACACGCTACAGACCCTACACGCTCCAAACCCAACACGCTACAGACCCAACATGCTCCAAACCCAACACGCTACAGACCCTACACGCTCCAAACCCAACACGCTACAGACCCAACACGCTACAGACCCAACACGCTCCAAACCCAACACACTGCAAACCCAACACGCTACAGACCCAACACGCTCCAAACCCAACACGCTACAGACCCAACACGCTCCAAACCCAACACGCTACAGACCCAACACGCTACAGACCCAACACGCTCCAAACCCAACACGCTACAGACCCAACACACTCCAAACCCAACACTGCAAACCCAACATGCTACAGACCCAACATGCTACAGACCCAACACACTGCAAACCCAACACGCTCCAAACCCAACACGCTACAGACCCAACACACTGCAAACCCAACACGCTCCAAACCCAACATGCTCCACACCCAACACTCGACAGACCCAACACGCTCCAAACCCAACACACTGCAAACCCAACACGCAGCTTAAACGCAGCTCTCACCCAGCACATGGCTTTCACAGGTGATCCATTTTGACGGGCGGATCGCCTGTGTGTTCACCCCACACTGAGGGGAATGGGCAGAAACACTCCTGAACTTACCGTGAAACGTAACTTGGTCGCACTTTGAGAAGAAGAAGGATCTCTCATGTTGTTTTCAGACTCTTGTGATCTCCACCAGTGTTGCAGGGCTGTTCTGTGGGGGTGCTGTGGGGGGGCTGTGTGAGTGGGGGGGGTGAGGACCGTGGTGTCCTGCAGGTCAGGCTGCCGGGGCTTTGCGTGTGGCGCTCAGAAGCTGCCGGAAGCTTTGGCGTTCGATGGAGTGTGAAATTGGGAGGCGCTCCTCTGGCCTCAGCCCCCGATTCTCTCCCAAATTTACAATCAGATTCAAATTCAGAGCCGGCGTGATAACGGCGTGTGAAGGTCAGCCTGGCTGCAGGTCTGCTCCCGCTCACCTGCCAGACCAAACCAAATCAATCACTGCTTTTAAAACACAGTACACTGCAGTCCAGTCTCTTCAAAAAGAGACGGTCAATATTTTCACTTTTTTCTTTGTTGGCCTTGTGTCTCTCTCCTTTCTTCCTTTCTGCTATTTTTATCTGCTATTTTTTATTTTTGATCCTAAACCACCCGAGTCCTGTGTTCTCGGCTCATTCATATTCTTTTACACGCTTCTTGGTTGCACACAAAAAAATTGGTTTACTCAAATATTTATTTCCAAACTGATAGCCCTGGTGACCGAAAGCTTTCTCACTGTATTGACAGAATCCGTTTTCCTGGAGGGGTAAAGGTTTAGCAGCCATGTTAGTGTTTAGTGTGCGTAGACTACGGGATGTGACCTGCCCGTGGTACTCCACCTGAGCACGGTGTGAGCGTGGGGCAGGAGGCAGGGCGAGTGTGCTCATTACACCTCTCTGAGACCTCTCTCACTCCAGTACTCTGGGCTCTCCGTCTCAGCGCTGTGCCCCCGACGCCCCTCCACACACACCCCCCCCACGCAGCCCCAACGCCCCCCCCCCCCCACGCACCCCCCCCACACGCACCCCCCCCCACACGCACCCCCGACGCCCCCCCCCCCCCCCCACACGCACACCACCACCCCCGCACACCCCCCCCCACACGCACCCCCTCTCTGGGTCTCTTGCACTCTTTCTTTGTCCATTTCACTCTGCTCCACAGAACGTGAGCTCACTTTACCTGCGAGGTAGAAACATATAGAACTTATAGAGCATGAAGTATGATAATAATAATAATAATTATTATTATTATTATTTTTACTATTATTATTATTATTATTATTATTACTTTTATTTAGCAGGTGCTTTTACCCAAAACTCCCTAATGTATCCTGAAGGTCATTATAACAAACACAGAACAGGTGGGATAAGGCACATAGTATCAGTAGTCTACAGCCATGAACATCCAGTCTGGTGCACATGGTAAACAGGCTCAGTCAGTAATAACCACAGTTATATATGTGGTTGTGTTGTGTAAAAATCTCTATTCTATGTACACTGCAGTGTTTGAGGGAACCTCACCAAAATGCTCATCCGGACACCAGGAGGTTGTGGGGTCAGTAATGGACAGATTTAGGCATGGGGGTGAGACCCCATATCCGGGGTAGACGTCAGCATGCGCATCAACCCAAAGCCAGAGCAGAATCTGTGGACCAATCCTATATTTGTAAAAAAAAACATTGAAAAAATGCTCAAATAAAAAAATTGAACGAATAAAAATGAGCCCAAAAACACTGCCACCGTACAGTAGCCCGTGATCAAACAGCAGGACGACGCATTCCTTTTCATTTAAAAATGTTTTCGATAATTTCATACCGCTTATTTATTTTATTTTTTTCTAGTTCCTCTCATTGCGCGTACTACTGTTCATCCCGCTCCTATCCCAATCCCGCGACGCGTCCAAAACTCCCCCAACCGCAGCGGTTAACCACACACGATACACGAACATTTAGTCCAGCTGGGGGCGGCGTGAAACTAGGTTGAAAGACATGCAAATAGAATTAGTATTTGTGCCCCCAAGACAGCATTCCTG
>NC_083766.1:1417703-1435203 GCF_963514075.1 Conger conger | reverse complement strand
TAACACACACACACACACTCAGTGCACAGCCCTGCTGCTCCTGTCCCAGAGGTGTAAAATCCATGTTCAGAAAGTAAAAGTCCTCCCCAGAATTCTGTTCAAAATACCTGAACTTACTGATGAGCACAACTCAGAACTACTGAGTAAAATCAGCGGGTGGAGGAAGCATGGCTGACCCCTGGACTCCACACCCCGCCCACGTGAGGGTCCAGCACAGAACTCCACCCTGGACTCCACACAGTCTGAAGAACATTTAAACAAAGCATCAGAGATGATGAACTGACCCTAAGATCAGAACCTCTCACAGACACAGGGACGCAGTGACTGACAGGCTTTAATCAGGGTCCCACAGAAGCAGGTCCATACAGGCTAGATTCTGTAAACAGGTCCATACAGGCAAAGCGGTTCTGTAAACAGGTCCATACAGGCAAAGCGGTTCTGTAAACAGGTCCGTACAGGCAAAGCGGTTCTGTAAACAGGTCCGTACAGGCAAAGCGGTTCTGTAAACAGGTCCATACAGGCAAAGCGGTTCTGTAAACAGGTCCGTACAGGCAAAGCGGTTCTGTAAACAGGTCCATACAGGCAAAGCGGTTCTGTAAACAGGTCCATACAGGCAAAGCGGTTCTGTAAACAGGTCCAACGGCCAGGGTACAGGAGACCAGGCCGGGCGGAGTCACAGGACAGGTGGAGGCAGTCAGTCAGAGGGCTGAAGGGCGGGAGATTGGTACGGAAGGCAGGAGGAATGGGATTTATAATAATCATAATAGTAATAATAATTATTATTATTATTGTATTTTTTTTTTTATAGCCTTGTGAATCATTGATTTGTTCACGTATTTCTCCTTAAGCAGGCCTCCCATCCAAGGTAACTGACATCGTAACATCACATCCAGTTTGGATATGGCCTGTGCTACACACTGCTGGTCCTGTATTAAAAAGGAAAAGCCCGTCACTTTATCTGAACTGATCTCTGTCCGTCAGGGTAATTCTGCTCATTATGACAGGGCTTCTGTGGATGACTACATTAGATTGGGGTCATGAATATGCTAGTATATGGGTAATAAATGCTATTAATATTAAATCTGCCATAATATGTATAATCCACACACTTAATGGAAACCTGATTTCCCCAGTAATAGTGTTCCAGCGCTGCGACCACCTGCCCGGTCGTTCCAGGAACCAGGATTCTGCGCTCTCAGAAATAACGTGACAGTAGAGGTACGTTTTTGTTCTTCGCGGATCAAATTTCCCAAATGTACCCTTAAAGTACAGTAATGTTCTCTTTCGGTACAAATTAGTATGTTTTACCAAGAAATAAAGGTACAAATTATTTATATATTGTTGGCTAGCGGTACAATTGTATGTACCTAGGTACAGCCCCAGCGACATGCATTTGTACCTTTTTAGGCACTTTTGGTGCCGTTATTTCTGAGAGTGCGCAGTGCACAAACAAAACATTTAACACTTCTCTTTGCCTACTCGATAGGCCCATATGCGAACTGACATTCTCAAGTCAGTCCCCGGCGGCAATGAATTCAGAGAAAAAATACCTGTCTACTCAGGTCAACCTTGTACGATTGTGTTGGTTTTCTTGATTTGGTCTTAATTTGACTTTATTTGCTTTAGATTAACGGACTAAATGCCTCCTCACTTTGCCTTTCTCCCGGCAACCAGGCAGACGCCGAGAACAGTAACCATGGTGACCATACCCCTGACGCAACCTCGCCCCTCTGCCAAGTCTGCGATCCGGCAATCAGCTCTGTGCAGGTGTGGACTGTTATGTGTTCTGGTTTTTGAACGATTGGCATCAAACACACGAGGTTGCTGAGAAAGTGTGAATCGGTTGGTGTAAGTACGGGACACCAATCTGATGTGCGGTAAATGCACAGCACGTGGGCCTATCTGAGATATCTGCACGGGCCGTAACTGAAACGTATAATCATGTTTTCACCTGGTTTGCGCCGCGTCCATGTTTCGGTCGAGCTGATAAGTGGGACTCGCCTGCCTTGAGTTTGAGCCTCCGGGGCGGGTGCGCAGTCCCTCCCCTCCCCCCGTTTCTGAACTTACTCCGCGGTGAGGGAATTCGCCTTCCCTTCTCTGGGCTCTTTGAAAAGGGTGAATTTTATTAGCCTACGAGAGCCGGAGGAGGGACCGCCGCGGCTGATTAAACTTTCATGGTAAACCAACAGACTCGCTCTCGCTGCGGATCCAACAGGTCGCTCGGCGAATCTCGTGTGGCTGTCCAAGCAAATACGCTTATTAAAATGAACTGAGGCCTGAACGCTAGTATAGCAACGGTTTGACTGGTGTATGTGATGCTTTTGTGAGGCTTTCCTTCCTAGTCACCACGCTTATTTGTAATATTAAGTTGGTGGTTAACATAGAAACCAGACATCTTAGGCTACTTCGTCGCCTCATTGCTTTGGGGAAGAAAGAGATTACTGTCTGTCTGTTTGGATTTTTCATGTTCACCATCCATGTTCATTTCAAAGCTGCCTTGGCCTAAATAAAAAAGAAAAGCATTAATTAATTTGAATTAACTATATGTCCATCAGTTCTACATTTTCAATATTCTTTAAAACGTGGAAAAGATCAAACAATTACAGACAGCGTCGGAGGCGAATCTGCAAGTCGTACAGGACTGGACTCATTGATAGTTCGCTCCCCTCATTAATATATCCGACTGTTGATATACTTATTAGCGCTCTTCAATTCATTATTTATGTCTCAAGTGGAACACAAAAGGCGCGTGCGTCTGCACAGCTTACCGTTTTTTTCGCGCCATTCCCTTCGGCTCGTGTGCCGGTCTCTCTTCAGCTCGTGCGGCCTTATGACGTCCGCGTCCGCGCGGGCACAGTCCCGGTGGCACAGCCCCCCGGTGTAGGAGGACGGGACGCGAGAGAGGCGGCCTCCCTACCGGCAGCGCTCCCGCGCACAAGCGCGATACTTGGGAGTGGAATTTGAATTCATTGTGGGCCGCTTGTTGGTAATTCTGTTAACAAAAGGTATCCTTAGAAGATATTAAATATTTATCACCTCTATGAATAACAATTGGTAAGGGACGCGCCGCCCCTGTTTACTCTCCTTCGTTTTGGCTCTGCCACACATCTGCTCCCGGCGTTACTCTGCGGTTCAGGTCCGACCGAAGCGTCCAGCGGAGATTGCTTGTTTTTGCAGCGCTGCCATCAGACCCATTCGCACCCGCACCGTGATATAAGACCCTCTTTGACAACGGAAGTTCTCTTCTCTCGCCGTCTGATTTCAGTCTGCATCAGCCGTCAGACTTACCCCAGCAATCATTTGGGCATGTCTTCATTTCCCCCTGTATAGACTGTAACCTCTTGTTTAACAGTTGCGCCTACATTTCAATCTTTTTTTATTTTTTGCTTTGGTGGAATATTTAAATATGCTCGAAAGAGTCTTGTGACCGTTTGTCGTGACATTAAAGTAGAGCGTTGCCACTTGTCGGCGATATGACCCTCTGTTTTTCCAGGTGTCCAATCCTCAAGAAATCCAAAAATAATAATAATAATAATAATAATAATAATAATAATAACTAATAACAGTTAGCACCCGGTACAGGAAGCGAATGAACTGGCCCTGGTGCAAAATTATCTGATGCATTTTTTAAATTAGAAATGAAGCCAGAACCAACCTTAAAATCATGGCTCATGAGGACATCAGTTCCGCTGAGAGTTGAGCGTCATATTTTGGCGCAGCCGTACCCTAAAGCGCTCAGAGCGCCCTACCTGACGGCACCGCGGGAATTTTCACTTGGACAAACAATTAGACTTCGGCAGCTGTATCAGTGCCAAAGTTGTGTGAATTACTAACGCTGTTTACAATTTTAAGACGCGAGTGCAATTAATGAGGTTTCGTTTTGGAATTGCGAACCGCGGGCCATGTGTTATTTAGTATCTCTAAACTTTTTAGTAGCCTCCTTTATGTATAAGTGATGGCATGCATAATATTTTGTAACCACCCCCTCCCAAACTAAATACATTAAGTAATTATATATTCAAAATAAATAAAGTGTCTGTCTTTGTATCTATTGTACAATATTTTTTGGCATAAACATGGGCGATATAATAACAAATTATATACATGCAAATTGCCCAGTCCCTGTTCCTTGTATACTTTCCCATGGTCACTTTATCACGATATAAGCGACAGGGCGGTTTGGTTTTAATTACTTGTTGTTATGGCGCTGCATCCCGCGACCTCGCGCAGACCGTGAACATCCTCAGAGTTAATGAGGCCCTGCTGGTCTCCAACGCGCCTGCGCCGACTGAAGCCGGCGGAGAGGGGAAACGCGCTTAAGCAGATTGGTATTTAACTGGAAACTTGCTAGCCTTCGGGCTCTGCATTATTCATCACTAAGACAAGAAAGTAGCGCTCCGGTCCAGCGGCTCTTTACCAGAAAGCGGGCGGACCGAAGCCTCGGCGGGGGAAACGGTCCAGAAATATAGGGCAGAGATTCTGGGCCCACTGAGAGTGCATTCCCCCGTCGAGCTGGGTTGGTCTGCGCCGGCCTGAAGTGCCAAAGAAAGCTGAATTGTCTTTTAGAAGATACGCAGTCTTATCATTCACACTCCCAAACGCACGGCTGGGTAGATTTTTATTTATTTTTTGTTAAGTTCATTTATAAGTATTGCGCTGAACTGTGAGTCATGAAATGACAAGTGCTGCGCAGTTTGTATGAAACCCGCTGTAGTGCCGCGCGAGGCTTTTACTCAAGGAATGACGTTACACTCGTGTGGGAAACATGACTTTCTCAATCCACATAATGGGCTAGCCTACAGTTTATCATTTAGTACATACATACTTCATATTTAGGAAAATTGTTTTAAAAATGCATCACATTTTAAACAAATAGGTCCATGTCAGACTGCATATGATTAATCTGAAACGCATTCCCAGAAATAAGTATCCTCAACGTATTTAGTTTCATTAAAATTGTACTTTCGCTAAACGAATGTGTTTAGCTGGTGTCCGACGGTTAACGAGGTTTATGCAGTATTGGACGATGGTAGGGTATCTTGTCAGTTTAGGATATATTATTTATGGGACATGATTAGAGATTTATACATATTTCTTTGATCAATTTGTTTTCTCAGTTTAGTCTAAACTGAGCATATTTCTCGATATTTTGAGGTAGAGACAGACATTTAAGCTATCTCCTCGAAAGTAAAACGATGTTCGTTTGTTTTAAAAATTAATACCATATGTTTTCTGCCGTTTAAATTATAGGATTTGAATGAAGCAACAATAATAATTACACTATTCGTCATTTTTGGGACAGTGATCGCGATGTTGACAATAACTGACAGTTTACTGACATTTTGATAGAAACTTAAAATAACCGTTTTAATTGTCATATTTTAAATATTACCAAGAAAATAGACGCAAAAACACATCGTTTTTGTTTTTTATTTTCTTTTATTTTTTTGCTTATTCTGCGGAATATATATTAAACTTTTTATCTTGCGCTTTTAATAGGCTGTCCGTTTTATCCCAGTGAAAGGCATTTTGAGGACTTCCAGAAAACAAACTCACTTTTGTTTCATGTACTTAGCGCGCTGGTAATGGCACTTAATACGAAACGAAATACATAGAAGGTGGCATACTGAATATTCTAGAGAGATATAACTGGTCGTTGGCATGTTAATTCATTTCTTGTTGCCTCTTGAATTATATTCAGAACAATATGGAAACATTTCTGCCCCGTTTCGTCCCTGACTACTCTTCGATGTGACAAGCCGAGTCTTCCAATATTTTGTCCTATTAATTTTGGGTGCTGTTTCGTCGCGGTAATATGCTATCCAATTTTTCGAATATACTTAATTTCAATTAAAATTACTGTATTACTGTAAAATTAACTGTATAGCAGCCACTGTCCCGTAGAAAAATAATATATACATTCAAATGCTTTTGTTACATGTCGAAGTCGATTATATCACATACTATACAGTACAGGCTGCACAATATGTGAAGGGGTGGTCAACGCGTTACAGGTAGACGGTGTCACACTTGAACTCATTCTGCCTCTGCCCCTGATTAAAGTAACATTCAGGGAAACATCGTTAAGCCCTAGATATCAACTTGTGTGAGTATGAAGCGCGTTACTGAAAGACTGTGCTCATGGAAGCTTTCAGATACATGGCTTGATTCCACAGAGGAACCCTTTTCAACTCTTTATAGAACCCTATAGGCGTGAAGCTCCCGGACAAAGAACACGTTGTTTATCATTTGTGAGCATATATGCGCTTAAAATATGGGCTATTATATCAAAACCTCACTGCCTGGTGAGTTTCATAATGTCTTTACAAATCATGGTGTGAAAAAGATACAAAAAGATTGTCATACAGCCACATCCTGGAGATGCCCGTCACGCACGTGCTGTAGAAGCAGGTTTTACATCGTTACTCCGTCGAGCTCTCCGCAGTGGGAACACGGGTTAGAATGTATGTATATCGTGTTTCTCTTCGATACATATTTGTTTGAGAAAAGTGTTTTCATCACATTGCAATCTCAAGGTTACTGAGATAGAACCCCCGCACCCACACCCCCGCGTGAGCCCGTCGGGGTTGACAGGTATGAAGGATGCAGGAAATTGATTTTCAATTTGGAGCAGGCTGTTTGATAGTCGCGTTCGGGCCGCGCTGGGCTGCAGGCTGACGGCGCTCTCCGTGGTTCTGAAAACGTGGGTGGGAGTCTTTCTCATCCTGACCCCAACGCGCGGAACCCTAATCCTGACCCCAGCGCGCGGAACCCCAATCCTGACCCCAACGCGCGGAACCCTAATCCTGACCCCAGCGCGCGGAATCCTAATCCTGACCCCGCGGAACTCGCCCCTGCTGCGCTCGGATACTGTGCATCGCAATGACAATCAATGTGGACTGCAGTTCATTGTTTGCTATTAACTGTCACAGGGGAGTGATATAATATAAGCATAATTTAATATTGACCTAACAGTAAGGGCCACATCAATAATAATAATAATAATAATAATAATAATAATAATAATAATAATAATTATAATAATAATAATTTTAATAATAATAATTAATCCCATGTTTGTAGTTTTCTTATAGCCGACTAATAAACGTATTTTATACTAATAAAATACATATATTTATTTATTTGTTTATTTATGTAAACTACATGTAGCCACATACTTATGTGTGGCAATATTTTTGTTTTCTTTACAGAACGACTTGATAAAATAAAAATTCTAATTGCCCATATAAACTTGTTTTAATATGAATAGGTACCATTTAAATGAATCGACAAATGCAAACAACTGAAATTTGTCCTTTTAGATGGTTTCAATGAAGAATAAAAACAATGGCAAATTAGGATGTATGATTATTTGCGTAGTCAGTCCCTCTTCTGCATGAGATTTTCTCCACTCTACCGGGCAACCGCACCGTCTCCCTATTTTCCGCCCGCTAACTGTGCTTCGCGGCGCGCAGCGCGTCTCAGGAATAACTAAGATCTCCTCCGTGTGGAAACATCCCGCTCCGGACGAGACTGGAATCCGTCGTCATTAAATAATCATGCTTCCCACGCCTTTAACTCCTCAGCAGGCCGTCACGCGGGCGCAGCCGTATGAAAGTGTACATCACAGGTCATTGGGCGCGTAATGCGAGCGAAGTCTTAAATACCTCGCGCTTAAAAACATATTTTACACTTGGGTTAAGGGTTCTTGTGGTCAATATTTTTAGGAGGTTCTTAGGCCCATTATAAATATATGTTATATACTCATATATAATATTGTTTTTTTGTGTGTGTTTTTTTTATACTTATTTATTCTAAATTAGCCGATCCGATTAAATTAGAAATCCAAAAGCTTTTTATAAAGGGCTGCGCAATGTTACTCCAACGTTTTTGCAATTGATTATATCAATAATTTTATTTACTATTGAAATAATGTGGACAGATCGCGTGACTTTGGATGAAGCAAAAAGCTTCTTAATTGGCGAACTAGAAACGTAAACAAGACGTGTGTGTGTTCAAATGTAAAAAAAGCAACAAAAAAAAGCAATAATGGCTTCTAAAATATATGTATATTCATGTGGGGTGTGTTAAATTCGTAATTATTTCCTCGAAATGTTTGAACTGTTCAGGAACAACCTACATCCGTATTATGATTTTGGCGAATGAAATCACGGTCCGAGATCTGCTGGTTTTCCACCCTCCCTTTACCTGTGAGTCAGGTGTGACGACAGTCTGGGAAATCAGTAGCACTCGTCGTTCAGCTAATTACCCAGGAGAAAAGAAAACCAGGGCTGGATTTGTATTCGAGGGCCAGATTTATTCTCTCTTTTTTAGAGACAGAGATATTTCAGCCAATTAAGCGCCCATCAGTTTGGGCTTAAACTGCCTCGCTGCGTCTCTCAAGAACTCTGTTAGCGCTTGGGCCTTATTGTGCATATTTAACTTGTGAATAATAGCGCGTCCTATTGGTTATAACTCCAGAAAAATAGTTAAACACACCTGGATTTCACTGATGTGAGGAGGAAATCTATTGTTAAGTGCGTGTAGTTTCACCTACTGCTCATTGGACTTCTGCGCCTCATTTGGAGATATTTTCACGAAAGCAGGAGACACGAGGACTTCCCCATTAGTCAGTCTATATTGAGCCCGATGGCTGCACAGATGTCTTCCGCACACAGACCCAGAATGAGCTACCTATTTAAGCCTATGTTTATATGTGTATACGCTCCGCTTTACTGTGGCCTTTTAAAATATATATGGGTACAAATGGGGGAACAGCAAAACCCGCGGGAAGGCTGTTGCTTTCTGACTCACTCATAAGAGTGAGGGGTGAAGCAACTGTGTGTCTAATAATGCCCGCGTTTGATCCGCCCCGCTGCTGTCGATCACTGCACTTAATTATGCAATGTTCCTAATTATTTGGTCATGTTTTAATTATTGTCGAATATGCATGTACTTGCGCGTCTCTGGCCGTGCTCAGGAGAGATCAAATTATGCATATTTGTTGTTTTTTTTCTCATCCGCTTTTATTGAAACAAGAAGGAAGCAAACGTTACAAAGACGTTCCCTTGTTCACCTTGTCAACATCGATTTGATCTGCGACTCGCGCACCTTCATCCCAGTAACGGCGTTTTAGCAACGTTCTGTATTCCACAACCACGCGCATCGATTCATACAGATGCAGCAAACCAGCGAATAAAAATAATAGGCTAGGTCCAACCCCTTCGCGTGGAATCTGTTTTTAGATATTTTTTGTGTATGTTATCTGCACAACGCGTTTTACAAGTTGGATACGAGGTTCATATGTTAACCCAGTTCATAGGATAAATATTGTATCTCCCAGATTTAAACTTTCCGTGTTGTGGGTGTGACCTGGTAATCAGCTGTGCTATCTGGCGGGCTAAGAGGGGGGTGCACTTGTTTACCCGCGCAGCTAGCTACAAGACCGATGCAGGCTGGAGACTGGTACCCGGAAAAATAGAATAAAAAACCCTGGACCCCTCACAACCATGGCCTGTGTTACCTAACCCTGTGCCGCCGATAAGCCGGAGCGCGCCCCGGCGCTGCAGCGTCTGTGTTTGCGCGGAGAAGAGGAAGCCATAGTAATGTAGCGGAGCGACGATTCTCCAAGGCCCCGGCGCTGCACTCAGGACTCCAGATTCATTAAAATTTCATGCACAGCGCTTGGCCAAGGTCTATTTATGAAAATGCGCTTTCCGCTTCATGGAAAACACAGGTCCGAAACGGAGCCACGGGGAGGATGTCAATTTAAGTGCGTAATTATATATACACCTATATATTTGTGTAGTTTTCCCCCTTTTACTACACAATTAAGAAATAAAGTCACAAATGCAATTTACAAAGTCTTGCCTTTTATTTGACAGCTAACATTCTTTCTTCCCCTTCCGAGCTAATGAATAATGTATAGAGTTTTAGAAGGAAATATGCAGATTGCTATATGTACACCAGGACATTTACGTGTTTTTACAGACCGTGCTGCTTCCTCTCTTTCCCCACTGCACAACTTATTCCGTCTTTTTAGAGAATCAGTGCTCAGCCAAATAAATAAATAAATAAGCATAAAATTGTGCTCATGTGTACCTATACGACCGTGTCGGTCTACCAAATGTTACTGAATTGTAAATGAATTGCAAATCTATAAACAAAGAAGCAGTGCATGCTGTTTTCTTTCTGCTGAAGATCAGCGCACGCACGCACGCACGCACGTACACACACACACACACACACACACACACACACACACACACACACTGCCCTGCGCATGATGTAATGCGTGCGAGTTTGTGCGTGCCTGCTATGTTTGCCAGAGCAAATTTCTCCGAGCAAATTTTTTTGACATTGGTTTCTGCCGGCCTAAGCGGAAAAAAATTGATTTGCGTAACAAGTTTGGATTCTACTGGAAAACAGAAAATAATGCCTTTCCTCTGTAAATTATTTAAATCAAAGAATTAGCAAAGACTGTCATGGGAGTTTGTCTTTATTCACGCATCCCCGGCTTTCCATTCCGCCCTGAACCGCTCAGAAATTTGAAGCTAAACGCGCGTCTCCGAACGGCCCACAGATGAGTGGACCGGACCGGACCGGACCGGGACAATAGACTGCTGTGTGTAAAGCAACATAAATACGTCTGTCTATACGATGATCTTTGAAAGTTAATAACAACTAGCAATATATGGCAGGTTACAGTCTGATTACGCTGGAAAACGTGGCAATTAACAGGCGTACGCTGTTATCTGTTTAAAGTTCATCATATTTTCTTAGAAATTATAATGAATGCGATTTTGTGCCAATAACAGGCACCGGTGAGTCTTAACTGAAGTCATTTAGTGAGACATTTTGTAAGGAGCTAAACATTTCCAATGCGGTTATCAGATGAAATAAACAGGAATATCAAAACTTTTGGACAACGCTATAACATCAGACTTACACGAAATGAACTCATAAATAACTGAATAACAAACGGTAAAAATCTTATCCTGAAAACGATTCCTCATCATTTGTAAGCAGTGTAAAGCCGTGAAATCATGCACGAGCCCGCGTGACTGAATAATGCAGTCAGAATGATCATGAACTCATAATGAATTCAGAAGCTATAATGCGGATTAACAGATATGATTTGGTGTTCCTGGCAGCAGTATTTTTTTTAACTGACAATTATCTCACTATTATTAACATTTTAACATTTTAACATTTTCACATACACATCGTCTTCCTCATTTTCCTTTTCTTTATTATTATTATTATTATTATTATTATTATTATTATTATTATAAGAAACAGTGGTATATGTAATGTTATTAGAAGGCTAGTATTGTTTTTGTTGTTGTCTAGTATTGTTTTTGTTGTTGTTTATGTATGGAACTCGCGGTTTGGCGTATTTATTGCTTTTCGAATTTGGATTAATGGACGCATCGAGTCACTGACCTCCAAGGGAAACGGACTCGGGATCGTGTTGTACGACACGGGCAGTCTATTCTGCGAGAGGATATCCCCTTCTTAACAAACACACACAAAAATCAATAGTATCATAACAGCTGATATTCATTATTCATTAATAACGAGTTTTACAGACTGAAACCACCTGCTGAACACGAGGGAGAACCGGGAGCGCGTGACATCCACCGGACTGTCAGGTTCTGTCATCATCCCGGTCCGCGCGCTGTGGTCCTCCTCCGACCACGCGGGCCGAGCACTCGCGTGCAGTAGGACTGCGCACAATAAAACAAAACACGACTTTTATTATCATTCTGATAGCACGCGCGTAAAGTGGCTCACCTTTATATACGGGTAGTATAAAAATGATAATAGCGGTGTTCACATGGACATACATATACGTGAAGAAAAGTAATATGCCATATGTTTTATCAAATAAACCAGAATTGGTGGAAGGCATCTTCAACCTATTGAGAACTGGTTAAGAATGAAATGTAGGTTTTATTGTTCCTTTTCAGCACATGTCGTGTGACATATATGGCGAAATGAAGTACACATGTCTGTATTTTAGCGGATTCTACATGTTTTACTTGAGTATGCTGCTGTATGCTATGTCATATTGGCGTAACCCATATTATTATATTTGTATTTATTTGTATTTATTTTTTTACTTATTTATTTATTTTACTTCGTCGAAGACTTAAGTTGGACTGAAGGATCAATCGTTGTCTTTTAACTGTGTTGGGTTTGGGTTAGGGGTTTCAAGTTAGATCTTAAAATCTCACACAGCGCTCCATCATTCTAAAACATGCTAATTTCCTGCTGCATAATATATCGCTAATTAGACCTAGTTTTGCTTTGATAATGGAAAGTAACGGCCTACATAGCCAATGTGAATGCGTTCTGCGTTCTGCATTCTCAGTACTTCTCCGATCACTTCTGAAATTAGATGCAAGCCAAATATCATCTTCCAAGTGACAACTCAAGTAAAACAGTATGTTCATAGTAGGCTTTCCAAGCTTAATAGACTTAGGAGCATGAGGTGAATCAAGTACTACGTTAAAGTATTACTCGAATAGCCCATGTCTTTATTTGACTATACTGTGTGTAGTTTAGCACAGCGCAAGTTTGAATTCGGTGTGGGGAGAAAAGGCAATAATGGGTCCGAGAAATACCTCTTTAACTTATCTCTTTCCAAAATACAGGAGGTGGCAGACCTGAATGCAACAATACCAATCTCACAAAGAGTTCCGAACAGCTTTCAGACAACTCTAGAGCGAAGTCAGGCTTCCACTGTGAAGAGTCTTATCGGACGGTCAGGCTTCCACTGTGAAGAGTCTTATCGGACGGTCAGGCTTCTACGGTGAGGAGACTTATCGGACGCATCGTGCCATAAATTAAGATGGATACTAAAAAGTTCACAAATATCACAAGTTCTTGGCCATCACGAGTTTAATTGGTTATCTCCGGTCGAGGAAAATCATATTGTAAGACCATAATACATGCTTTATTATTATTATTATTATTATTATTATTATTATTATTATTATTATTGTGCCAGTTTTATATTTACCATTACTTGTACTAATATAAGAATGTTAAAGGTCACGGGGGTCTTCTTATAAAATAATCAAAATGTACATGTCACAGGGTTCGAAGCACGAATTGGCTTATACATTTATAAAATAGAATTGAATCGTAGATTGGTCGTTTAAACGTGTGGATGAACAGAGAATGTAGCCTACATCTGTCCCATACCAGAAAAGATATCAGATACCCACAAACATCGATTGAAACGGGCTAGGCTAGCTAGAGTACTTCTGCTGCCGAAGTTAAATATTTTGTGATGTGCACGGCCGCGAGGCACCCTGGCCCGTGCTGCACCCCAGCACCCCGCGCGTGGAGTGTGCGTGACCCCGCAGAACTTCAGAGACCCAGCAGAACTTCAGAGACCCAGCAGAACTTCAGGGCAGCATTTTGATCGTTAATTCTCACAAAGCGATAGGAGCAGATGAGGTAAAACGTGCATGGTTTATTTGAGTTTGAAATTCTGCGGCTTACACAGACACATTTAAGCACACCTTCACAAATGAAATCGACAAGTTGTCTTTCGAATAAATTAAGTTCAAATAAATAGGTAAAAAAATAAAATCATTAATAAAGTTAACCAACAATTCCTCATTTTTTCAATATCTACAAAGTGCACGGAATTTATCGGAAATACAATATAAACACGTTTGTGACTTAGGTGATTGCATACATTACTAATAATAATAATAATAATAATAATAATAATAATAATAATAATAATAATAATATGAGAACACAAAGACGTATTTCGATACAGTGTGAACATAATGGGATTCTTACAATGTAATAACCCAATGATTTGATTGTCAAAGCATTGTTAATTGTAGTGAAATTAGTTGAGACATACGAGACGTGTTTACATATGTGTTATCTAATTCATTCATAAGTTTGTGTCAAATTAAAATGGAACATTTTTTTCTAATTCCCCAAATTAAAACGAATGTGCCAATACAACAATGAGGTAGACACAGAATGCTGTGTATGTCTAAGTGTACGTGCGTGTGTGTGCTTCTTATTGCAATGCTTTCAAATGGGGTTTCAAAACTATAACGCACAGATAACGCCCTACGAGTAAACCATGCAGTGAGTGGGTCACAATAACACCCTCGTCCTTTCGAGGGTAAATCGCTTCTTCTGACACACTTAAAATAGCATTAATAAGCCTCAATTATCTTCTGCAAACAACAACAATCAATTTTAAAAAAGAACAAAGTCGATGCGCTCCCACACATAGGTGCAATGTATTCACAATATCTACATGAATAAATATAAAAGAGTCATTTTCGACTTAAGAGAATAATAACCGTTATTGGATTTTCTCTGCGCTTTGTACACTGCGTTGGGTAATTGGTCAAGTTTTATTTTCTCGTCGGAGAACAAGTTGATATCTTCTCCCTTGTATGTTGTCTTTTTCATTATAAATATTTTTTGTTTCTTAACAAAAGTTATTTGTATTATAATGCGGGACATTAGTTTCAAGTTCTCATCCCGTGTCAGAATTAGTACAAAACGTGTTAGCCTTGATGATCCATCTTAGCTCGTTGCTACGTTTTGTTGGTGAGTTGTCTTTTAAAAATAAGTATCTGTGGTCTTTGCTTTGGCCTAATGTGTGGCCGAGAACTTCATTCTTTTCTGCTTTTGCCTCTGGTTGCAAAACCACACGCGCACGACGTTCTTTTTCAGGTCCAGCTTCTCGGCGATCGCGGCAATTTTCTCCGAGGAGGGCCGGGGCTGCACGGCGAAGTACGCTTCCAGGGACCGCTTCTCCGGCGCGGCGATGGAGGTGCGTTTCCTCTTTTTGTCGCCGCCGTTAAAAATCTCCGGCTTGGTCATCTTCTCCCGCTGAGCCCTCTCGGCCTCCTCCAGCCACGCCTCCAGGATAGGCTTGAGGGCCACCATGTTGTTGTGCGACAGGGTGAGGGATTCGAACCGGCAAATCGTGCTCTGGCTGAGGCAGCCGACTCCAGGGATTTTTAGATTCGCCAAAGCCGACCCAACGTCCGCCTGCGTGACGCCCAGTTTAATTCGCCGCTGCTTGAAGCGCTCCGCGAAGGACTCGAGCTCTCGCGGGTCGGGCTCGGAATCCCCGATGCCGCCCAGCGACGTGTGCGAGCCCAGGGCGTGCGGGTGCATGTTCATGGTCTGTGGATGGTGATGCTGCATGTGGTTGATGGCGGACATGTGGGAGTGCGGGTGCGCGGCCGTCGGGCACACGTCCGACCCGGGCATGCCCGCCAGAGACAAACCGGGCGTGAGATGATCCAGCAAGTCGCCCTCCAGGCCCTGCGACGGCTGGTGGTGATGATGGTGGTGATGCGAGGTGAGCACGGAGGGGTGATGGAGGTGCGCCGACGAAGACGTGGGGGTACAGGTCATGCTCGTCATTGTGGTCATGGTGTGGTATGTGGCGTCTGGTTTGAAAGGGTGGCTCTTCTGATGGATGTCTACCGCCGCCAGCGCTTCCGCCCTCTGCAGTAAAGTCTCATCGAAGCCGGCGAAGATGTTCCCTTGTAGCTACGGCAGAGAAGACAGAGAGCAAGTAGATTAACGGAGATGCTGCGGTTAAAATTAGTTTACTGTTTCTCAGAAACCATATCACCATATTTTTTTTAGGGGGGGAAGGTGTGAATAGTTTACACATGCGGAATACATGCTGTTCAATTTAAACTCATAAGGCACCGACATGTACAATATTATCTAGCCTTAAGCAGGTTAATCTTTCGAATTAATTTAGAAAAAACATTCCTGGCGTATTGCGGTCCGCCTTGGCCACAATTCAGTGTCATATTTTTTTTAAATACGTCGCATTATTGTTCATGGAAACCCAAGAAAGAGCAATGATATTTTGTTTTGACAGAAAAACATTTTTTTTTAAAAACATAACCGTAACACGCGCAAAGCACCCTGTTTGGCACTAGTCAGTAGTTATATGCGTAAATGCGCATGTGCACTAAATTACTTTCAAACCAAATAAAGATTATTTTTTTACGGAACTTACCGACGGTGTCGGCAGGCACGCTCTCCGGATCGCCTCGGTGGAGTGGAGCGGCGTGTACTTCGGCTCGTGCAGAATCGGGTGCATGCTGAAAGGTTGCTTGCTATTCATGGACATCATGACTGCAAACAATTAATAAAGACCGTCTCCGTCTTCCTTGATTTCGTTTTTTTTTTTTTTAAATCCCTGAACTGTAGATATCACTAACTTGTGAACTGAAACTATTAAAACTAACTAATAAATGTCCTTTCCAGCTAGACTAGCAAACAGTCCAACGGTTGAGGTCGACCGCTGTCAGGCGTGTGTTCCGTTGTTAGTGGTACAGGAGATGGCACAGGCACCTATAATATAACTCATACCCTGTAGCCCCGCCCCGACGAGGGACCAACACTCCGCCCTCTCACCCACCCGCCAATCCCATTGGCCACTGTACGGCAGAGCACGCCTCTCACGCGCAGGCTCCCTCCCCTTTGCGCGCTGTTCGGCGCTCCGGGGAACGTCTTCCGTCCCTGGGAGACGGGCTTGAAAGATAACCACGCCCGCTATGACGTTTTCATTGGCGTGACTGTTTTGACGTGCGGAACAGGATTGGACGAGGGCTGGATCCTGGCTCCACCCGGTACACTGGTACAGGTAGAGGATGCTGGAATCTACTGTTTTTGTTTTGGCCCGATTTAGTGGTGGTCAGAGTAACTTTTTCTTTCTATATATACATATTTATTAATTGGACTTTGGACAACTGTTGCATACTACTGTGAACAGCAGAACAGCAGTAGATGACAGGCTTGATTTTGTGTTGATCCACAACCTCTCTTCACACCTTGTGTAAATAAGCATATTTATTTTTGCAAAAGTTATTGATGTGATCATTGTGCAAATTATGATTATTGACATAATTTTGCAAATACGCAAAGTTGATCAGTAATTATAATAATAATAATAATGACAGCACCAATACTACTACTACTACTACTACTTCTAATAATAATAATACTAATAATAATAAGAAGAAGAAGAAGGAGAAGAAGAAGAAGAAGAAGAAACCATAATAATAATAACATATCAACACTTATAATAGTGGTGATAATAATAACCATCTCTTAGAATGAAGCTTTAAGGATAATTGTTATGACAACATACAATAATGTATACTTATTATTATTATTTAATAATAATAATAATAATAATAATTACATATAATAATACTTATAATAATAATATTCAATGACAAAAGTTGTAACTACTCCTCCAGAAGAGTGTGTCACTTCTGTTTTATTGAACTTATTTACTTTATTGCTTAAAATAAAATGTAAGAATGCGATTGAATTCCTGTAGTATCCGTGTACCCTGGTGCTGTTTCAGTGGTTATTGAGCTCTGACACGGGGTTCAGAGTAACGCTCCTGACCTGGGGTTCAGAGTAACGCTCCTGACCTGGGGTTCAGAGTAACGCTCCTGAAAAA
>NC_083766.1:1397703-1407703 GCF_963514075.1 Conger conger | reverse complement strand
AAGCAGCTTTGGGCTCTGAGTGTGTGGTGTAGAAGCAGCTTTGAGCTCTGAGTGTGTTTGGTATAGAAGAAGGTTTGGGCTCTGAGTGTGTGGTGTAGAAGCAGCTTTGAGCTCTGAGTGTGTTTGGTATAGAAGCAGGTTTGGGCTCTGAGTGTGTGGTGTAGAAGCAGCTTTGAGCTCTGAGTGTGTTTGGTATAGAAGCAGGGTTGGGCTCTGAGTGTGTGGTGTAGAAGACATGGAGACCAGCTGTGAAATGTTCGTGCTTTTCCAAAACTCCCGCCCTGACACTCTTACACAGGGGCTGAGGAGCTTTGGGTTTTGAGTGATTATGACGTTCTTGCCTGACTCAAACAGAGGTGTTAAAAAAGCTAGAGGTGTTCTCTGGAAGTTCACACTGCGGGTGAGAATTTGCGTAAAAGTTCTGCTCCAGACCGTTATGCTTGCTAATCTTCTTCTCCTCCATGTTCTTCCGTTGTGTCTATTGTTCATCTTCATAACTGAAAATACATATTAATAAATAACTGAAACAATAGACAGGCATGGAAGCACAGAGGAGGCTTGACTGGGTCCTACTGAGACCTCTCTGCGCATTTGATTAGTGCAACAACTGTTCTTCTGTTGTTCTATGAGAATCAAACAAAGACAAGCAAACAAAAACACAAAGCGATGTAAATATTCCAGCAAGAAAAAGAAATAAAGATTAATGACATGTAAATTTTAGTTAAATATGTTTGTGTTTCTGCTGCTCTGGAACAGAAGAGAGAGGGAGAAGGCTTTATTGTCTTTTTTCCCTGAAGCTGTGGAGAATAACGGCGGAGTGTTTTATCTGTGGTCCCAGATGTGCCCAGGCTCTGCGACAGGGTGACACACAGCAGTCTGATGATGTCTAAATAATTAGGAGACTCACAAAAGGAAGACGATGATGAAGAAAGGGAGGGAGAGAAAAGTCTGTTTTCTCATTTTCCCGTACGTTTGTCTGGAATGGTCTCCTCTCCGTTTCTTATTGAGTGAAATATTAATGTGCTCGCTACAGGCCAGCCGTGTTTATGCGCCGGGCGCGATGCAGCCTGACGCTCAGCCATTGATTTTCCTCATTGTGGGATGATCAGTCTAATTAGAGCAGCCAGCCGCTCTTCCTCCTGCCCCTCCTCTTCCTCCCCCTCCTCTTCCTCTCGCTCTGTTTCAGCTCTCCTCTTCTCAAACTTCTCCTTCAAAGGGCAGAGCTTTCATTATTATTTGTTAATTATTGGTTTATTTGGTGCGCGTATGAGAGGGTTGGGGGGGGGGGGGGTGGTTATCAGGAGGGGGGGTTTATCGGGAGGGGGGGGGGTGTTACGGAGAGGGGGTAGGAGGTTATGAAAGGAGTAACACAGAGTTGAGGAGGAGATGATTGGAAAAGGGGGATCATTTGAGTCACCCTCAAACTCTGGCTGGCCTGTCAGCCCTGTTCCCAACACCATGTCAGCCCATGAGGCAAGAGGTGGGTCGGAGGGTTGCTGGTTCAATTCCCCGCCCTGAGTGTGTCGAAGTGTCCCTGAGTAAGACACCTAACCCCCAAATGCTCCTGACAAGCTGGTTGGTGCCTTGCATGGCAGCCAATCGCCGTCGGTGTGTGAGTGTGTGTATGAATGGGTGAATGGAGAAGCATCAGTTGTACAGCGCTTTTGATAAAGGCGCTATATAAATGCCAACCATTTACCATTTACCATTTACCATGGACTCCCGTGTTTGGGGGATCTCCGGTGGAATACAGCAGTAGAGAGGTTACAGTGGAGGTACAGCAGTAGAGAGGGTTCAGAGGGGGTGGTGGGGGTCAGTCGGGGAGACAGGAGTGCCACAGGGGATGAGGGTGTGTGGGGGGGTAAGGGGGCGGGGCAGGGTGCACTCGGGACCCCAGCTGGTGCGGGACGGGGGGGCTATTGTGCTCGACGGGCCCCTCCCTCTGTGCTAACAGGATTAGGGTGTGAGGGGGGGTCCTGTGAGTGCCTGTCCCCTCTGACCGGGGCTTAGGGAAAACTGCCTGTTCCCTTTGATACAGAGGCCCGAATATCGCCCTCAGGGACCCCCCTCCACCCCCCATGGGTGAGAGAGAGAGGCTCATTCATCCACTGCACTGAGAGAGTCAAGTTCATACTCACTCATTCACCACTCCAGTCTATAAAGGTGTGTGAGATGTCTGTGTACTGTATTGTGTGTGGTTATATATATGTGTGTGTGTGTGTGTGTGTGTGTGAGGTGTGTGAGGTGTGTGTGTACTGGATGTGTGTGTGTGTGTGTGTGTGTGTGTGTGTGTGTGTGTGTGTGTGTGTGTGTGTGTGATGTGTGTGAGGTGTGTGTGTACTGGATGTGTGTGTGTGTGTGTGTGTGTGTGTGTGTGTGTGAGGTGTGTGTGTACTGGATGTGTGTGTGTGTGTGTGAGGTGTGTGTGTACTGGATGTGTGTGTGTGTGTGTGTGATGTGTGTGTGTGTGTGTGTGTGTGTGTGATGTGTGTGTGTGAGGTGTGTGTGTGTGTGTGTGTGTGTGTGAGGTGTGTGTGTACTGGATGTGTGTGTGTGTGTGTGTGTGTGAGGTGTGTGTGTACTGGATGTGTGTGTGTGATGTGTGTGTGTGTGAGTGTGTGATGTGTGTGTGTGTGTGTGTGTGATGTGTGTGTGTGTGTGTGATGTGTGTGATGTGTGTGTGTGTGTGTGTGTGTGTGATGTGTGTGTGTGTGTGTGTGTGTGTGTGTGATGTGTGTGTGTGAGTGTGTGTGTGTGTGTACTGGATGTGTGTGTGTGTGTGTGTGCGTGTGTGTGTGTGTGTGTGAGTGTGTGTGTGTGTGAGTGTGTGTGTGTGTGTGTGTGTGTGCTTCCAGGCTGTGTCAGTGTGGCCGCAGTCCTGCAGGAGCATTGGTGTGCAGGTTCCAGTCCGGCCCAAGGAGAGGCACAGCGCGTGCCTGCGTTGGGGCATACAGCAGGGCCTCACTCTCGTTACGGGAGGGTTGTGGGTTCCAGTCCGGCCCAAGGAGAGGCACAGCGCGTGCCTGCGTTGGGGCATACAGCAGGGCCTCACTCTCGTTACGGGAGGGTTGTGGGTTCCAGTCCGGCCCAAGGAGAGGCACAGCGCGTGCCTGCGTTGGGGCATACAGCAGGGCTGAGCAATGAAATAATTATGACGGGCGCAGAGGAATACACTGTATTATTTATTCAGTCCCCTGGTTCTGCAGGAACTTATAAACCCGCAGCCGGCCGGCTGTGTCTCTCACTCTCCTGTGCTCTGCCTGTCTTCAGAGTCGCTCTCCTCCCCTCTCTGCGTCTCTCTCCTGTCCTCTCTGCGTCTCTCTCCTGCCCTCTCTGCGTCTCTCTCCTGTCCTCTCTGCGTCTCTCTCCTGCCCTCTCTGCGTCTCTCTCCTGTCCTCTCTGCGTCTCTCTCCTGCCCTCTCTGCGTCTCTCTCCTGCCCTCTCTGCGTCTCTCTCCTGCCCTCTCTGCGTCTCTCTCCTGCCCTCTCTGCGTCTCTCTCCTGTCCTCTCTGCGTCTCTCTGACCCTGATGGCCTCTCCTCTCAGGGCTCTGTCCGTCAGCCTCTGCCTGGACCTCACGGCCGGAGTCTGGGTGTGTGTGTGTGTGTGTGTGTGTGTGTGTGTGTGGAGGGGATCAGGGTTGGAGCCACCGGAGCTGTATCTGATGCTGATATGGGGGTCCCCCCCCAGGCTGCTGACTCCAGACTCCAGCAGAGGAACAGGACGCTGACACTGATCCCCACCTGGGCAGGGTGCGGGCGCTGATCCCCACCTGGGCAGGGTGCGGGCGCTGATCCCCACCTGGGCAGGGTGCGGGCGCTTGCTCAGGTGTGACAGGTAAGTGCGACTCTCGCTGTTTCTGAGGGCGGTGTGGGGCGGGGGTTTTGGGGTGAGGTGAGGGGTATTGGGGCGCAGGAAAGCGGGAAAGGTTGCGGCGGTTTCCGTGGAAATGGCGGACGGGGGTCCTCACAGACCGGGCCGATCCCGGCGGTCCGATCCGCCGGCGCTGAAGGAGCGGAACGGCGGGCATTAATAATGCAGTGCCGCCCTGGCAACCGCACAACCGCTGCCTGGCAACCCACCGCGCAGTGCTGCTGGGTGAGGGGGGGGGTCCCCCAGGGCCCCCCCCCGTGTTGTCAGGGTGTGAGGACCGTGCGTACACCCTGACCTGAAGAAGTACAGAAGTGCACTTTTCTGTTCTTTCACTGCAGCCCAATGATCTGGTCACTTGTCTGAGTAAAACCCTCTTCATATATGAGTAAAGTATGTGTCTATTATTATTATTATTTATTTTTATCATGACTATTTATTCAAAGTGATTTACAGTTCATTAGACTAAGCAGGGGACAAGCCCCCCTGGATCAATGTGGGATTAAGGGCCTTGCTCAAGGGCCCAACAGCTGTGCTGATCTTATCTTAGCTACAACGATTCAACCACCAACCTTCCGGGTCCCAAACATGTACCTTACCCACTAGGCTACAGGCTGCCCCAGTCATGTACCTTAGCCACTAGACTACAGGCTGCCCCAGTCATGTACCTTAGCCACTATGCTACAGGCTGCCCCAGTCATGTACCTTAGCCACTATGCTACAGGCTGCCCCAGTCATGTACCTTAGCCACTATGCTACAGGCTGCCCCAGTCATGTACCTTAGCCACTAGGCTACAGGCTGCCCCAGTCATGTACCTTAGCCACTAGACTACAGGCTGCCCCAGTCATGTACCTTGGCCACTAGGCTACAGGCTGTCCCAGTCATGTACCTTAGCCACTAGGCTACAGGCTGCCCCAGTCATGTACCTTAGCCGCTAGGCTACAGACTGCCCCAGTCATGTACCTTGGCCACTAGGCTACAGGCTGTCCCAGTCATGTACCTTAGCCACTAGGCTACAGACTGTCCTGTAATACTCTATTAGTAGCTTCCTAAGAGATGAAATGTTGTTGAGTCGTGCAGAATTCCTGTTTGGCTGAGCGGGAGAGTAGGAACTGTGATGGGTGCTGTATTTGGGCGAGGGGTCGTGGGGTCGCAGGGTCAAGGGGTCGCAGGCTCTGACATACCCAAGATACCCTCGTCAATGAGTGGACCGTCAATACCGCAAGCTCTCACACACACACACACATACACACGCACACACACACACACACACACACACATACACAAGTTTCGGTCCAGCAGCCAAGGTACGCCGCTCTGTAAAAGATTAATAACTTACCACCTCCCCTGATTTGTACATGTGAATTATTAAACATCACCTCATTATTAATTATTTAATAATCGGATTTTGTTCTTTTTCCTGTCCCTTCCCTTTCGTTTTGGGCGCCTCGGCCGGCCGTGTGAAACCCCCCCCCCCCCCCCCCCCCGCCGGAACCCTGCCGGAGTCCAGTTCTCCCGGTTCTAAGGCCCAGCCAGCACCAGCACACATTCTGATATAAGACTGTGTTATGACATATTATTGAGGTGTCAAAGACTGTGTTATGATTGGCTTTGTAAACTCTGCAATCGTACAGCGAAAAACTCACAATGGCTGTGCTGATTTAAACACTTACACTCATCTCTGAACACAAATCATATCTGATTTCAGAAAATAAGAAAGCTTTGGGCAATGAGCCCCACTTATTTCATTGTTATTATTTCTTATTTCTTATATATTGTTTTGTACTTAGAGACCCTTATCCGTTACGTGCTGCTGCCAGCGTAGTTCACCCTGTATCAGCGCTCATGTGGAGGACCAGGGGAGAGAGTCCAGCCCCGGATCGCCTCAGTGGTGCTATCACACCCAGGAGTGAGTGGGGGGGGGGGGGGGGGGGGTTAAAAAGTTTGAGGACAACACCCCTCTCTCTCTCTCCCTCTCTCTTTCTCCCTCTCTCTCTCTCTCTCCCTCCTCCCATGTTCCTGTGCATTAGCAGCCCAGGGGCATGGGGGAGGGTTAAGAGCTGTCATTGAAATAAGTGTTTGTGCAGAGAGAGGGGGAGAGAGAGAGAGAGGGAGAGGGAGAATGGGAACAGGTTCAGTGCTGGGTGCTGGGTGGTGGTGTGGCTGGTGGTTTGGGGGGTGTGGGGGTGTGGCTGGTGGGGGGGGGGCTCTTTAATGTCTCTCTGATCTCCAGTGCCAGTCCACAGCTGCTGCAGCAGACGTTCCTCCTGCTCCACCATATGTTCTCTTACTCCGCTCCGATTATTCCCCCAGAGCGCTGGGAGGAGGGGGCTACTGTTACACTGCAGCCTTCACTGCTGTCGCGCCCCCCACGCCCCTGTCCCTGTACCCCCGTCTGTCCCAACCCATACCCCCCACCCCCCCACGGCAGGAACACCCCCCCCCCCACTCACTCATTCATCAGTTCAATTCAATCAAGCTTTATTGGCTCAACTGTATAAACAACACTGCCAGAGCAATTCACAGTCAAACACTTAACAATGACAACACGCGATATATAATTAATACAGTGGGGTAAAATAAGTCAAGTCACATTTATTTATGAAGTGCATTTAAAATGGCTGCCGTCAACCAAAGTGCCGTATAATTAATAATTACATCAGAGTGGGAGGAGAGAATAAAAACACATAAAATACACGATGCTGCACTAATAATACATCCAGACACAAGTAAATATCTAATAAATAAATAACTACATCTCTTGGATCTCTGTCTGTTTGTCTGTCTTTCTGTCCTTTTGTTTAATAGACCCAGCTGCATATGCTGATTATCATTATTGATAATCAAGAAGTTTTGCTTTATTTTTGTGTTGATTGTTGTGTGTGTCATAGAATGCTTTAGAAATATGAATGGTATATGTGTGGTATATGTGTGGTATATGTGTGACCTCAGCCTTTTATTTATATCTAAAAGCTTCCACTTCCGAGGTCGGCAGTCATAATGACGTCACACTTTCAGTCAGTCTGGTTAGTTAGTTTTATTGGTTGGAAATAAAAAATGGACGCACTATGGAAGCAGGTACGTTTTTGTGGCTCGTGTTTTATTTACAAATATGAGCAGCACCGCACTTTTTTATTAATCAACATCTTGCACATTTGGGCTGAAACATGAGAGATACGTACAGGATAAAGAACATCCCCGTACAGGATAAAGAACATCCCGCATACAGGATAAAGAACATCCCTGCGTACAGGATAAGGAACATCCCTGCGTACAGGATAAAGTGTATATGTGGTGTATGTGTGGTATATGTGTGGTGTATGTGTGGTGTATGTGTGGTGTACAGGATAAAGAACATATATATATATATATATATATATATATATATATATATATATATAAATCTTACTCTTAACTTGACCTTTTGCTCTGAGGACATGCCTCCACCTCGGGAACCCAGGTGTCGTAGAGAAATGTGAGTTTCCCTCTGGATGGAGAAATGTGAGTTTCCCTCTGGATGGAGAAATGTGAGTTTCCCTCTGGATGGAGAAATGTGAGTTTCCTTCTGGATGGAGAAATGTGAGTTTCCCTCTGGATGGAGAAATGTGAGAAATGTGTTTCCCTCTGGTTATTACAGTGTACGTGTCGCGTAGGATCTTGTAAGATATTTCTGACTGCACGTAAGTGTTGGGCGTCTGGCTGTTATTCTCAGTGTTGGGCGTCTGGCTGTTATTCTCAGTGTTGGGCAGCGGATCACTGCCCGTTTGCTGCTGTTTGTTTGTGTTGAGCTGCACTAATTGATTGGCAGAGTTTTGGCACTGGGGTGGAGAATGGAGCGTCTAAATTTGACACCCCCCCTCCCCCCCCCCCCCCCCCGCCTCCCCCCACCCCCCCATCGGAACCCTGGCCTCTCCACCTGATCCCAGCACACCCCTCACCTGTTCCCCTGACAACCCGTCACTACAGTAACAGCACCCCCCCTCTATGACTCTGTTTACTAAACTTTCCAGCACTGAAATATTTATAAGGGGAGGGAGCCAGGTTCAGCTCAGCAGAGAGACACTGGGGGGGTGGGGGGGTGGGGGTGGAGGGGGGGGGGGAGAGGGGAACAGCAGAGTGAAAGGATGCATGTTCGGCTGTTATTGATATTTTCACTTTTCTCAGAAACACAGGTGGCTCACCGAGGCTAGCACTTCAGCTGAAGAGCACACACACACACACACACACACACGCACACATACACGCACACACACACACACACACAAGGACCGATTCCCACTTGTGTGTGAACAAAAAGCACTGATCACTTTTGGATTTCAATGTCGAATTGCAAATGAAAGCAAGGGGCAGGTGTCTTTCTTGCCCATCTCTGGTGGGCGGTAGACCAGCTGTGCCCTGCTGCAGAAGTGTGGAGTCAGGAATAAGAGAGGTCAGCTGAGTCTCTGTCTACTGCGCACAAATTAGGGTTTACACTCTACTGGCAACAAAGTGTAGTAACAGTGCAGTAACATTACCCTGAACGTTCAGTAATGTTCTGGGTATATTTTCCAAGCAATAAAGGTAGAAATTAATTATATATGGCTGGCTAAGGGTATAATTTTATGCACCTATAAGGTACCACCCTAGTGACGAGCATTTATACCTTTATAGGTACAAATGGGAGGTTTTTTTCCATATTAGTTATGTGACTTCATGTCTGATTGCTGTGGTTAGGGTTGATCTCCCGGGATTCTCATTGTTGGGTTTATCATTGATTGCGGTCTCCCACCCACACACACACCCCACACCCAGTGCCCAAACGTCCTTCTACCCTGCCACTGACCGGGGCATCCAAGGTCAGGGGGGGGGGGGCGGGGGGGCGGGGGAGGGGAGGGGTTCTGGCCGGGTTCTGCTGAAATTTGAGAGAGAGGCGATGGGAGGTAGAGGTCAAAGGTTAGAGACACAGAAGACTGAGATTCTGAACTGCTCATCCTCACACACACCCACATACACACACACACACACACCCACATACACACACACACACACACCCACACACACACATACACACACACACACCCACACACACACACACACACACACCCACACACACACATACACATACACACACACACACACACACACACACACACTCACACACACACACACACACATGCTCATCGACACACTGAGACACACATACCCAGGCCCATCGACACACTGAGACACACACACTCACTCACACATGCATGGACACACGCATACATGCTCACACACACACACTCACTCACACTCACACACACTCACACTCTCACACACACACACACACCTCAGGCTCTTACACACCTCACACAATTTCTTGTACATACCAATTTCTTACTGTTACACATTCTTACTGTTACAAATGAGCTTAATCAGAGAGCAAAATGACCCGCAGGTTGTAAGTAACACATTTCAGGAGAGGAGAGGCTGGCCGTGTTTTAGCCGTGTCTGATGTCTGAGATATTGTTCAACTTTGTTCAGTAACTGAAATTTCTCTCAGCCTTCTGATTGGGCAACTGAGCTGCACTGGAGTCCCATAAATCATTAACAAGGATTTGTTTTGTCTTATGAATGTAATTAATGCATAATTAATATTTAAAGATCGCCTCATTTATCAGATTTAACGTCTTTACGGCTCACCACGAGAGCGAAAGAGATGTCAAAAAAGAGACAAACAAAAGGAGAGGAGGGAGAGACGGTGAGGAGGACGAGGCGGGAGCCCTAACGAGCCCTAACGAGCCTGGCGCTTAATTAGCGCTTAATTAGCATCAGGTGTCAGGCTTGCCTTTGTCTGATGATGATTCCCTGGGAACGTGGGGAAGCGGATAACTAGACTCACTCCGTCTTTTCCCAAAGCCGCGGAATACAGGGGCTCTGCACGTCCTGTCTGGAGAGATATCAGCAATACAGGGCATCTGAACATCCTGCCTGGAGAGATATCAGCAATACAGGGCATCTGAACGTCCTGTCTGGAGAGATATCAGCAATACAGGGCATCTGAACGTCCTGTCTGGAGAGATATCAGCAATACAGGGCATCTGAACGTCCTGTCTGGAGAGATATCAGCAATACAGGGCATCTGGACGTCCTGTCTGGAGAGATATCAGCA
>NC_083766.1:1375203-1392703 GCF_963514075.1 Conger conger | reverse complement strand
TTATTGCACGCACAGTTTGTCACACTGAATGGTTTCAGATCTTTAAACAAACATTAACATTAGACAAAGGGACCCTGCGTAAACAGAAAACATTACACTAGATATGTAGTTTATGGGCGGCACGGATGGTGCAGTGGGTAGCACTGCCGCCTCACAGCAAGGAGGTCCTGGGTTCGAATCCCCGTCGGCCGGGGCCTCTCTGTGCGGAGTTTGCATGTTCTCCCCGTGTCTGCGTGGGTTTCCTCCGGGTACTCCGGTTTCCTCCCACAGTCCAAAGACATGCACGTTAGGCTGATTGGAGAGTCTAAATTGCCCGTAGGTATGAGTGTGTGAGTGAATGGTGTGTGTGCCCTGAGATAGACTGGCGACCTGTCCAGGGTGTATTCCTGCCTTTCGCCCAATGTATGCTGGGATAGGCTCCAGCCCCCCTGCGACCCTGATCAGGATAAGCGGGTTCAGATAATGGATGGATGGATGGATGTAGTTTATGCTTTAATCCAAAACAACTTACAGTTGATTAGACTAAGCAGGGGACCATCTCCCCTGGAGCAATGTGGGGTTAAGCGTGCGGTTAAGGGCCTTGGGGACAGATCCCAGTCAAGCACCTCAGCCACTACTAAATAATATTTTTTAATTTAGTTAATGAAAAGCGTTCATCAAACGCTCATAGAAAAGAGGAATATAAAGTTGCCAATAACTGACTGGACACAAGTGAACTGCAGAGCACACAGACATGTACTGCAGTGCTGCAGTGTGCAGTGTGCACACAGACAGGTACTCCAGTGTGTAGTGTGCACACAGACAGGTACTCCAGTGTGCAGTGTGCAGTGTGCACACAGACAGGTACTCCAGTGTGCAGTGTGCACACAGACAGGTGCTCCAGTGTGCAGTGTGCACACAGACAGGTGCTCCAGTGTGCAGTGTGCAGTGTGCACACAGACAGGTACTCCAGTGTGCAGTGTGCACACAGACAGGTGCTCCAGTGTGCAGTGTGCAGTGTGCACACAGACAGGTACTCCAGTGTGTAGTGTGCAGTGTGCACACAGACAGGTACTCCAGTGTGTAGTGTGCACACAGACAGGCCTTCTGGAGCTGATGACCCTGCTGGTGTTTCGATCTTCTGAGCCTGAGCTGAAAATCAGACATCATATTAAACTCAGAGGGGCCTCTGGCAGTGAAGACGCTGCTGAAGACAAGGTCACAGTCGAACCACGGAAACTGCTTTGGCTCAGAATCATCGATTATGAGCTTATAATGAGGGATATATCACATTCACACAAGCCCTCTGTGGAAATAAGTGCAGTATTAACTCAGATACAGAAATGCAGTATTAACTCAGATACAGAAATGCAGTATTAACTCAGATACAGAAATGCAGTATTAACTCAGATACAGAAATGCAGTATTAACTCAGATACAGAAATGCAGCTGAATTCAGCATGAGGAGTTTAATGCTCATTTTGGGGTTTCTGGTTTGGGAGGGAGAACTCGGTTCCCCCGGAGGTCAGCGGTAGTTACCTGAGCCCAGGTACGTGTGCGGGGCGGAGGCCTCAGGCAGCCTGGGATAGGAACACACCTGACAGGTGAACATCCAAACCCACCACCGACTCTCCTCCCTGTGAAACTCACTCAGCATCACTGCATTCTGAGAAACAGTGTTCCAGTGTGTGTGCACACACACATACACACTCACAGAAACACACACACACACTCTCACACTCACACACCCAGGAGCCAGGCCCTGTGGATCTGGACCTGTAGGCTTGTTTACATACTGACTCGAGAGCATAATAAATAAATGATGTTTATGATGTATAAGGTGTGTGAGGGAGTGTGTTATTATGCTTATGATGCATGATGGATTCTTCTGCTATTATGATTTTCACAATCAAGAGAAGGCCTTGGACCAATCCGCTTTCAGGGTGTCCCCCCTGTCAGGTACGCACCCCAACAGGTACTCACCCCAGCAGGTACTCACCCCAGCAGGTACTCACCCCAGCAGGTACGCACCCCAGCAGGTACGCACCCCAGCAGGTACGCACCCCAGCAGGTACGCACCCCAGCAGGTACTCACCCCAGCAGGTACTCACCCCAGCAGGTACGCACCCCAGCAGGTACGCACCCCAGCAGGTACGCAACCCAGCAGGTACGAACCCCAGTCAGTTCTGCTCCTCTAGGAGTAGTGCTTTGTTTTAGAGGTCTGGGGATTTTGTTTTTACCACTGTAGTTTATCAGAGGAACCGTACTGAATCCTTCAGATGGAGAACAGTTATTCACACAGTATTACACTATACACTACACACACAGTAATACACTACACACACACACTATACACACACTATTCAGTACACACTCACACAGTACACACACACTATACGCTACACACACACTATACACTACACACACAATAATACACTACACTGATGCAGGGTTATCTTTCCTGCTTTTCATCTCTAGGAATGTAGAGTTGGGATTTGAGAAAACCACAAAATGATCAGCCTTACAGCTAGGGTGTGCATGACGATGGCTTTATGCGTATCCAATATTTTAACTGGATACAAATGTTGCATAATGCATAATGTTGTCATTGTTTTAAAAAACCCATTTAGAAGTAAACCAAAAAAAGTGTGTGTAAGTAGTGTATGTGTGTGTGTGGTTTGAGAAAGGGAAGCAGAGAGAGAGACAGAGATGGATAAGAGAGAGGCAGAGAGAGAAAGGGAGAGAGAGGAGTGTGTGTGGTCTGTGATAGAGAGAGAGGGAGGGAGGGAGGGAGAGAGAGAGGAGTGTGTGTGGTCTGTGATAGAGAGAGATGGAGAGAGAGAGAGAGGAGTGTGTGTGTGGCCTGTGATAGAGAGAGAGGGAAAGAGAGAGAGAGAGAGAGAGAGAGAGAGAGGGCCTGAGGGGAGGGAGGAGTGGAGCTTGCACCCTTCCCCCCTGAGGCTGCCATATGATGGGCGCTGAGTGTGTGTGTGGGGGGGGGGCGCTGGCCCCCGGGGGTCACGTGATCTGCTGTCAGCTGGGAGGCCTGGCGGGGGGGGGGGGGGCTCTCAGCCTGTATTCATTTCAGCTCGGCCGTTTGATGGGAGACAATAGGGCCAGACCAGCAGTGTCTGCGTGAGCGTTAGTGTTAGCGTGCTCACGTGAGCGTAAGCTCTCTCTCACCGCACCAGCCGCTGAAAGGGCCCTCTGTGGGGGGGGGGGGCTGAACAACAACATCCCCCAACATTACCCTGACCCCCTGACCTCCACCCCCAGCCCCAATCAGCCACAATCACTGGGACAATGGGACCTGCTGAGAGGTCTCTCCAGCTTCCTGTGTACATTTCTGTGCATGCTACAACACTTCCTGTGTGTGCTACTGCACTTTCCGTGTGTGCTACAACACTTCCTGTGTGTGCTACTGCACTTTCCGTGTGTGCTACAACACTTCCTGTGTGTGTTACTGCACTTCCTGTGTGTGCTACAGCACTTCCTGTGTATGTTACTGTACTACCTGTGTGTGGTACTGCACTTCCTGTGTACAATAACTAGCTGTGAAACCTTACAAAAGCTATTTGTTCTCACAGATTCAAGATTAAAAATTAATTGATTGACTCATGTCTGACACTTACATGTTTTTGTTTGGAACTTGGCATAGTATAGATATGCATTCCTCTGTGTGTGTGTTTGTGTGGGTGGGTGTGTGTGTATTCTACACCAGTACTTGTAAAACTTTGAAGGGTTACTCAAGGCAACTGCAGCAGACTGTTTGAGATATCCACAGCCTTGTTGGTTTGCCATTCTGTCAAAAATTGACAAGAACAACTGCCACAATGTGCTGACCTTTGACCTCAGCAGCACAGATAATAACGTGTGATAGGTCCAGCGACCTGGAGTCAATCTAACCTTGGAGCCTGTCCTTATTAACTCTGAAGGATGAGTTTCAGGAAGTGTTTTTGGCTTTTTTTTAACATTTTTTTTTTTTGAAGAAAGTCTTCTATGTGGCATTGTTACTTCGATGTCTGAAGCTTCAGATTTGGCCGGCGGACTGTGAGTTGGGAGTTTGTGATCTGGAGGACGGCCTGGAGATCAGACATGTTGCTTCAGTAGCGCTGGTGTCGCACTTTACTCTCACACCAAAAAAATAACATCAGACAACTGTCAAACTCTGCCCGTGCCAGTCCTGTCTCACCCACCACAGGGAGCACATACTCTAGGCACAAACTGTTACACATACTATATATGTATAACAGTACAAGTAAAGCATGAATAATAATGAATACAAGTATAATTACAATGTGAAATTCCCATTCAGATAAGATAAGCGGTAACAGTAATCTCTCTCTGTCCGTTTGTCTCTCTCTGATCTCTCCCTCTCTTTGTTTTAGCGTCTGACGGAGCTGTCGGGTGTTTCTGATACGTATCCGCACTGCAGGTAGTGTTGTGTGTCCGCTCCATTGTCCCGGACACTTGCAGCCCATTGTGTGAGTGTGAGTCAGGTGCAGGCCGGCGTTGGGGGCCGTTACTGGGCTGGTGTGGGCTGGCCTTCCCCTGTCTAACCCACACGCTCCTGCATTGTGTGGCCTGAGCCCCTTTGTCTCTCCTCTCAGGTGTTAACATTTTCCTCTCTTTAGATACAGCAGCCATCAGGAGCTCTAACAGGATGATGCATCTGTCTGAGCTGCCAGTAAGTCTGCCCAGTACCGCCAACGTGGTCTACCTGCCCAATACTGCCGACGTGTTCTTCCTGCCCAATACCGCCAACGTGGTCTACCTGCCCAATACCGCCAACGTGTTCTTCCTGCCCAATACCGCCAACGTGGTCTACCTGCCCAATACCACCAACGTGGTCTACCTATGCAATACCTATGCCAGTAAAACTTACCTGTACAATACCACCAGTGAGGATTAGTTGCTTGTACAATACCCATCTTTTATTTACTGTCATATAAAAAAATTGCAGTATTATGAGCACAGAAGTGGACTACAACCTTATATTATACCTTATATAATGCCTGCAGAAAATTAGGTATATTAAAGTGTCAATCCGTAATTTTTTCATATTAAAAAAAGAACACATTTGATACCTTCTCACAATGGCATTTTTTCATGTGCTGTTTTGAACATTCCCACCACATGACCAGCAGTGAGCCAGAGAGCCAGAGAGCCAGAGATCTGCCCCACACAGCCACAGCATGCTGCACCGAGTCGGGCTCCTGTTGTTCCTGGCTTGTGCTCCAGTGCTCCAGTGCTCCAGTGCTCCAGTGCTCCAGTGGTGGATCACCAGCTTCATCATGCAGCTGTTTCATCTTTCTGACACATTTGAGCGGTGGATGTTGATCCTTCTCAGTGTGTCCCTGCACCCAGCAGACAGATGAGAGGAGACGGGATCCTGAGTGTGTGCCTGGGAGTTCTCTCATTCTCTCTCTTCCCCTCTTTCTCTCCCTCCGCCTCCCCCTCACTCTCTCTCTCTCCCTCGCTCCCCCCCTCTCATTCTCCCTCTCTCCCCCCCTCTCTCTCTCTCTCTCTCTCTCTCTCTCTCTCCGCTAACGCGCTAATCCCCTGTCATCAGCGCCCACCCCAGGGACTGCCTGGTCTCCTGAGCCCTGTAACGGTGCTGTTGGAGTCAGGGATCTGTCAGGGAACAGCTTTGCACGCTCCCGGGATCAATAACCACCCGCCACTCCCTGCCCAAGATGGATGGGCCCGTCCCCTTCTGCTTGTGCCGCCTCCCTCCTCCATTACCTGAGACACGCTCCACTGCGCAGGTGAGCAATGCACCTGTCACTCACCTGACCTGCCCCAGAACCCGCACCGCCCTGACAAAGCATCACCGCAGTCCAACTGTGTCTGCTACAATTGTAATTATTACAGCAATACTGCAGTTCAACTGTGTCTGCTACAATTGTAATTATTACAGCAATACTGCAGTTCAACTGTGTCTGCTACAATTGTAATTATTACAGCAATACTGCAGTTCAACTGTGTCTGCTACAATTGTAATTATTACAGTAATACTGCAGTTTAACTGTGTTTTCTATAATTGTAATTATTACAGCAATACTGCAGTTCAACTGTGTCTGCTACAATTGTAATTATTACAGCAATACTGCAGTTCAACTGTGTTTTCTATAATTGTAATTATTACAGCAATACTGCAGTTCAACTGTGTTTTCTATAATTGTAATTATTACAGTAATACTGCAGTTTAACTGTGTTTTCTATAATTGTAATTGCTCTGCAGTATTAATGCAGTATCATGCTGTATTTTGGACACACATTTTTACAGTTATAATGCTGTTTCACCGCATTGTTTCACTCTTGCCCTTTAACTGCATTGTATCATTGTACTACAGTTAAACTACAGTATTACTTCACAGTAGTTGCAGTCATTTTTTGTAAAGGTGTCCAATATCACTGCCTGCAGTTTCTGTATTAAGCATAATTAGCTCCCTCTCTCCCATAAGGTACATGAATTGGTTGTAGTTGTAACTGTACCGTGGATTAATTGATGTGCAAATGCATTAATTAAGCATGAAATTAACTTTTAAATAGTTGTTAACTACTAACTAATGTATTAGATACATTAAAATGTATACATTAGCAAATCACTGGATAAACGTATAATTAGTTAACCTTTAACAAATGCATTCACTTTTTTTTATTCAAATGTGAATTCACATGAACTAATGAACTAATGTAGATGTGAACATGAATTAATGATGTACAAATACATAGAGAAAAACTGTACGGATTGAGCTGTCAGTAGTTAGGTAGATAGCAGCTACATTAGTTAGGTAGATAGCAGCTACATTAGTTAGGTAGATAGCAGCTACATTAGTTAGGTAGTTAGCAGCTACATTAGTTAGGTAGTTAGCAGCTACATTAGTTAGGTAGAGAGCAGCTACATTAGTTAGGTAGTTAGCAGCTAGTAGTTAGGTAGTTAGTTAGGTAGTTAGCAGCTACATTAGTTAGGTAGTTAGCAGCTACATTAGTTAGGTAGAGAGCAGCTACATTAGTTAGGTAGTTAGCAGCTACATTAGTTAGGTAGTTAGCAGCTACGTTAGTTAGGTAGTTAGCAGCTACGTTAGTTAGGTAGTTAGCAGCTACATTAGTTAGGTAGAGAGCAGCTACATTAGTTAGGTAGAGAGCAGCTACATTAGTTAGGTAGTTAGCAGCTACATTAGTTAGGTAGTTAGCAGCTACATTAGTTAGGTAGAGAGCAGCTACATTAGTTAGGTAGTTAGCAGCTACATTAGTTAGGTAGAGAGCAGCTACATTAGTTAGGTAGAGAGCAGCTACATTAGTTAGGTAGAGAGCAGCTACATTAGTCAGGTAGAGAGCAGCTACATTAGTTAAGGCCAGTTCATATAACCGTATTGTAAAGTGTGACCCATGATTAGTGACACTGATGCTGTTTGACTGACGGGAATAAAGGGGCGTGTTTGTGGAGCAGGTGTGTTCCTGCGCCGTGCTGTGGGCCCAGTCTGGCCGCGCGGTGCAGCTGGAGCTGCAGCAGCAGGTGTGCGAGGTCAGGCCAGGGGAGGGTTCTGCCCCCAGGCCGGGGCAGTAAACCCAGCCCACACCGCTGGGGACGGGGGCATGGAGCAGGCGGGGGCAGGGGCAGCAGGCTGCTGGCAGATGATCCCGTTCCACCAGAGCCCAGACCAGAAATGAGGAACTTCAACTCGGCATGACTCATCCCCAGAAGCGACCGTTTGATTGTGATCATGGTAACAACCTGTTCCTGTGTTCAACCTGGCTGGGGCCTGCGGGTAGGTGTGTGTGTGTGTGTGTCTGTGTCTGTGTGTGAGTGTGTCTGTGTGTGAGTGTGTCTGTGTGTCTGTGTGTGTGTGTGTGTGTGTGAGTGTGTGTGTGTGTGTGTGTGTGTGTGTGTCTGTGTGTCTGTGTGTGAGTGTGTCTGTGTGTGTGTGTGTGTGTGTGTGTGTGTCTGTGTGTCTGTGTGTGAGTGTGTCTGTGTGTGTGTGTGTGTGAGTGTGTGTGTCTGTGTGTGCGTGTGTGCGTGTGTCTGTGTGTGAGTGTGTCTGTGTGTCTGTGTGTGTGTGTGTGTGTGTGTCTGTGTGTCTGTGTGTGAGTGTGTCTGTGTGTGTGTGTGTGTGTGTGTGTGTGTGTGTGTGTGAGTGTGTGTGTGTGTCTGTGTGTGTCTGTGTGTGCATGTGTGTGTCACTTCTACCATGTTCAACTTTTGCAATAATACTACATACATATATCCAAGCATAACAGCAAAATCAAGCAATTAGGAACATGATTAGGAGCAATTAACACAGTAATAAAGTCACTAATAAAATAATACAGCAATAAAAAGTGTGCAATCCAAACTTTTATTCGATAATGCTTTATTCTAGGACAATCACTGCTTGTATCTTGTATACAAATTCTGTAGATTGTGTGACATGACCTTGCTGTCATATTAGCACTCAGCTAGTGATTAGCACTAGCCCACAGGACCTGTAGCGTAGCAATGTAATGTATTAGCACTCAGCTAGTGATTAGCACTAGCCCACAGGACCTGTAGCGTAGCAATGTAATGTATTAGCACTCAGCTAGTGATTAGCACTAGCCCACAGGACCTGTAGCGTAGCAATGTAATGTATTAGCACTCAGCTAGTGAATAGCACTAGCCCACAGGGTCATTTCAAGATGAACCAGCTGCAGCAGTTCAACCCGGCTGATTCTGAGAGCATGATGTCAGCGCAGAAGAGTTCACAGACAGGACAGGACCACACTGAGTGGACCCCCAGTTCTCTGCTGCTGCAGGGAGCCTGTTCTACCACTAGGGGGCGGAGCGGAATGAAGGGCCGGATCAGCTGACCAGGGCGTGCAGGGTGGGGAGGTAATTAGCACAATGCACTTGTGTCTTATGGCGGGGTGTGAGGCAGCCTGTGGCCCAGTGGTCACGGTGCATCACCGGGTCGAGCCCTGAAGTGGCCCCGATCAGATCCACACAGCAAGGCCCGGATCAGATCCACACAGCAAGGCCCTTAACCCCTGCTTAGTCTACTCAACTGTACATCTCTCTGGATAAAAGCCTCAACTAAAGAACTCAACTGTACATCTCTCTGGATAAAAGCCTCAACTAAAGAGCTGTAATGAGGTGTGTGTGTGTAACAGAAGGGCTTGGGAGCATGGGTGTGTGCGTGGGGAGGCGTGTGAGGAATCAGGCGCTGTGGTGTTGGGGCGGGGCAGAAGCAGGGGGTCTGTGCTTCAGAGGACCTGTTAGTGAGGTTGAGTGCGTAAAACAGCGGGGGGCAAACCCTTAAACGCACCCCCCAGCCCCAGACATCTGCCCGCGGGGATGCCCCCCCCAGTCACACATTAACACCAGAGTCCAGTCTGAGCCCTGGGGGGGTCGGGGGGTCGGAGTGATGGTGTGATGGTGTGTGATGGTGTGGGCAGTGTGATTGTGTGTTGGTGTGGATGGTGTGGATGGTGTGCATGGTGTGGGTGATGTGATGGTATGGTTGGGTGATTGTGTGGATGGTGTTATGGTGTGGGTGGTGAGTGTTTGGGGAGAGGTGTGGGTGGTGAGTGTTTGGGGAGAGGTGTGGGTGGTGAGTGTTTGGGGAGAGGTGTGGGTGGTGAGTGTTTGGGGAGAGGTGTGGGTGGTGAGTGTTTGGGGAGAGGTGTGGGTGGTGAGTGTTTGGAGAGAGGTGGTGGTGAGTGAGTGTTTGGGGAGAGGTGTGGGTGGTGAGTGTTTGGGGAGAGGTGTGGGTGGTGAGTGTTTGGGGAGAGGTGCGGGTGGTGAGTGTTTGGGGAGAGGTGTGGGTGGTGAGTGTTTGGAGAGAGGTGGTGGTGAGTGAGTGTTTGGGGAGAGGTGTGGGTGGTGAGTGTTTGGGGAGAGGTGTGGGTGGTGAGTGTTTGGAGGGAGGTGTGGGTGGTGAGTGTTTGGGGAGAGGTGTGGGTGGTGAGTGTTTGGGGAGAGGTGTGGGTGGTGAGTGTTTGGGGAGAGGTGCGGGTGGTGAGTGTTTGGGGAGAGGTGTGGGTGGTGAGTGTTTGGGGAGAGGTGTGGGTGGTGAGTGTTTGGGGAGAGGTGTGGGTGGTGAGTGTTTGGGGAGAGGGGTGAAAGGTGAACATGAGTGAAAGAGACTCCGCTGTGTTTGGTGTCAGGGGAGGGATGACGAGTGTGTGGTCCTGATGTTTACTGACGCATCAGGAAGTGATGTTTCAGAGCCTCCTACGGTGCAGAGTGTGTTTGCTCTTCATGTCACTGTTTGTCATGATCACCTCCTCTCTTGCAGGGCAGAGCTCCTCAGCTCCTCAGGGGAGAAGGCCTCAGCCCAGCCGACACACTGAACATGCCGGGCCCAGTGAACACGCTTTCTCTGGACAAAGTGGGCGGCCTGGGTAGTGGTTAAAGTAAATGACTGGGACACGCAAGGTCGGTGGCCACAATAAGATCTGCAGAGCCGTTGGGCCCTTGAGCAAGGCCCTTAACCCTGCATTGCTCCAGGGGAGGATTGTCTCCTGCTTAGTCTAATCATCTGTATGTTGCTCTGGATAAGAGTGTCTGCCAAATGCCAATAATGTAATGTAAAAAAAGTGTGTACATTTCCGCGTTGGATGCTCTTAATTATTTAATAAGCCAAATCATTACCGATGTTTATATTCTTGAAAACATGGCGATGCTCTGTAGCCTGTCTGTAGCCTGTCTGTAGCCTGTCCTTCACAATGAATTTCAGCGTCCAATCAACACTACGCTACAGTGTGAAGCTTTATTTTCACTGAAAATGGCAGAATATTTTTTATGCAACACTTGTTCAAAAGGTTGAGCGACTAAGTGTAAATCAGGCTTAAGTCTGAGAGTGCAGGTGTGAGGAGTCTACTGTCTCACCTGTGTACAGTCAGCCCCCCCGTGCCCCCCCCCCCAGCTCCTGGTCTCCTTCCTTTTGGGAGGCGTGTACAAGTGGCTCCCAGTGTCAGGGAAGAGTGAGACTTTAATATTTAATCTTTTCTCTTATAATCCTCTTTGCCATGCCCTGCAGCTATGAGGGACAGCAGGCAGGGCGCTGTATGAAAAATGCATCATCACAGACCGACACGCAGTGTGGGAATCTCACAACAGGGATCAGGTCTGATCTCCACATCCGCGTGTCTCCCCATGAAATAAATATGTTACTTTCACACATGCGATATGATCGGGGTTACACGTCGTCCGCATGCATACTGAACACTTCTTTTGGTAACACAAGCTCGTTACACGGTGGACGCACACATACTGAACACTTCTTTTGGTAACACAAGCTCGTTACACGCCGTCCGCATGCATACTGAACACTTCTTTTGGTAACACAAGCTCGTTACACGGTGGACGCACACATACTGAACACTTCTTTTGGTAACACAAGCTCGTTACACGGTGGACGCACACATACTGAACACTTCTTTTGGTAACACAAGCTCGTTACACGGTGGACACACACATACTGAACACTTCTTTTGGTAACACAAGCTCGTTACACGGTGGACGCACACATACTGAACACTTCTTTTGGTAACACAAGCTCGTTACACGGTGGACGCACACATACTGAACACTTCTTTTGGTAACACAAGCTCGTTACACGGTGGACACACACATACTGAACACTTCTTTTGGTAACACAAGCTCGTTACACGGTGGACGCACACATACTGAACACTTCTTTTGGTAACACAAGCTCGTTACACGGTGGACGCGCACATACTGAACACTTCTTTTGGTAACACAAGCTCGTTACACGGTGGACGCACACATACTGAACACTTCTTTTGGTAACACAAGCTCGTTACACGGTGGACGCACACATACTGAACACTTCTTTTGGTAACACAAGCTCGTTACACGGTGGACGCACACATACTGAACACTTCTTTTGGTAACACAAGCTCGTTACACGGTGGACGCATACATACTGAACACTTCTTTTGGTAACACAAGCTCGTTACACGGCGGACGCACACATACTGAACACTTCTTTTGGTAACACAAGCTCGTTACACGGCGGACGTGCACATACTGAACACTTCTTTTGGTAACACAAGCTCGTTACACGCCGTCCGCATGCATACTGAACACTTCTTTTGGTAACACAAGCTCGTTACACGGTGGACGCACACATACTGAACACTTCTTTTGGTAACACAAGCTCGTTACACGGCGGACGCACACATACTGAACACTTCTTTTGGTAACACAAGCTCGTTACACGGTGGACGCACACATACTGAACACTTCTTTTGGTAACACAAGCTCGTTACACGGTGGACGCGCACATACTGAACACTTCTTTTGGTAACACAAGCTCGTTACACGGTGGACGCACACATACTGAACACTTCTTTTGGTAACACAAGCTCGTTACACGGCGGACGCACACATACTGAACACTTCTTTTGGTAACACAAGCTCGTTACACGGTGGACGCACACATACTGAACACTTCTTTTGGTAACACAAGCTCGTTACACGGTGGACGCACACATACTGAACACTTCTTTTGGTAACACAAGCTCGTTACACGGCGGACGTGCACATACTGAACACTTCTTTTGGTAACACAAGCTCGTTACACGCCGTCCGCATGCATACTGAACACTTCTTTTGGTAACACAAGCTCGTTACACGGTGGACGCACACATACTGAACACTTCTTTTGGTAACACAAGCTCGTTACACGGCGGACGCACACATACTGAACACTTCTTTTGGTAACAAGCTCGTTACACGGTGGACGCGCACATACTGAACACTTCTTTTGGTAACACAAGCTCGTTACACGGTGGACGCGCACATACTGAACACTTCTTTTGGTAACACAAGCTCGTTACACGGTGGACGCGCACATACTGAACACTTCTTTTGGTAACACAAGCTCGTTACACGGTGGACGCGCACATACTGAACACTTCTTTTGGTAACACAAGCTCGTTACACGGTGGACGCGCACATACTGAACACTTCTTTTGGTAACACAAGCTCGTTACACGGTGGACGCGCACATACTGAACACTTCTTTTGGTAACACAAGCTCGTTACACGGTGGACGCGCACATACTATGCTGTTTGTGATTTATGTTTCAGACGCAGTCCAGACGCAGTGACTCCAGACGCACGTGACTCCAGACGCACGTGACTCCAGACGCAGTGAGTCCAGACGCAGTGACTCCAGACGCAGTGAGTCCAGACGCAGTGACTCCAGACGCAGTGAGTCCAGACGCAGTGACTCCAGACGCAGTGAGTCCAGACGCAGTGACTCCAGACGCAGTGAGTCCAGGCGCAGTGACTCCAGACGCAGTGACTCCAGACGGGCGTGACTCCAGACGCAGTGACTCCAGACGCAGTGACTCCAGACGGGCGTGACTCCAGACGCAGTGACTCCAGACGCAGTGACTCCAGACGCCCGTGACTCCAGACGCAGTGACTCCAGACGCAGTGACTCCAGACGCAGTGACTCCAGACGCAGTGACTCCAGACGCAGTGAGTCCAGGCGCAGTGACTCCAGACGCAGTGAGTCCAGGCGCAGTGACTCCAGACGCAGTGACTCCAGACGGGCGTGAGTCCAGACGCAGTGACTCCAGACGCAGTGACTCCAGACGCAGTGAGTCCAGGCGCAGTGACTCCAGACGCAGTGACTCCAGACGCAGTGACTCCAGACGCGCGTGACTCCAGACGCAGTGACTCCAGACATCCATTCATCTCTGAGCGCTTCGGGTCCCGACTTCCTTCCTTCAGCCTGCTCTCTGCATTCGCCGCTCTGCAGCAATGCCGACATTTTTTCTCTCTCGCTTGGTGTCCGAGCAGCAAAGCCATTTCACACCCTTTTGTATTTGTTGGTTTAATCATTTTCTGCTGCTCCTTTTGGAAGTTCCAGTAGAGCCTCCCAGTTGATTTGTACACTTGTAGAGCCTTGACCCAAATCTGAACCTGATTGGCTGTGTGGTAATGCTTTAGCAAGCGGTTTTTCGGAAGGGTTTTTTTCATTCCCAGTTTATCTCAGAAACACAAAACTACTGTCACTCAATCCAAGAACAATATTTTCATAGAACCCATGTTCATCATATCTTGATTTTTCCACTATTTTGAATTTTTTGAAAAAATTATTTGAAAAACATTTTGTCTTGAACCTTTAGGCGTATCACCATGGAGCTTTCTTCCAGTTTGCTGATTGGATGATTGGATGGTTACTGTAACGATACTCCCAAAACCCAGTAAGCCAATACAACATCCATGCCCTCAACATACCAAGGGCTCAAAATGTCCACCATATTGGATTGTCAATCATTTGGCAATTTTCACAATTTGGCAAATAAACATGGAAATTGCACCCATCTGTTCCTCGAAAGAGCCTTTCAAAAAGTCTTATACTGAGAGTTGATATTCCAAAAGCATAGTAGTGGCTAGCTCTGAAACACTGAGACCCAGAGTAATGAACTGTAGATAGTATATTAGCACTGACATCAAGAGTCAAACCATGAAGGATTTGCTCACTCAAAGTAGCACCCGGTGGTGCTGTGGAACTCCATTCTGTAGAAACAGAATCAGTAAAGAGCATTATTCATGTTTACAGTTTTTTACAATCGTTTTCACACTTGTCTCAATACCATGTCCACTGTTTCACAACACTTAACACATTCACCATATCATTAGACTATGTGAACTAAACTGTGGATATTTTGGCATTGCTTTCATACTGAACGCACTTCAATCACCACTTCTTCCAAAATTCATGAATACCTCAACCAGCAACAGTCTGTACAAATACAGCAAATTTTGCAGACATTTAGATACTCTGTTCAAAACAGTTAACTTTCAATTCAAAACCCAATAAAATTCTGATCACTGTGGATGGAAATATGTTGCATTTTGACAGAAAAATGAAACTATATGCTTGAAATACGTAAGACAGATCATTCTGATTTTAGCAGAACGTTTATTCAGTTTATTACATTTTTTTTGTTTGCAGTCTTGTTACCATCTTTACAAAAATACTTGCATTGAAATGTGCATGTATATAGGGAAAATATAGACATGGTCACTGAAGAGATTTTTCCACTATTACTGCTGTATATGTACTGCTGAAACACCTGGCTGTCATTTCAGTGAACAACCTGCCCAGGTGTTTGTTGTTTGTGCCCTGTTACCACATATACAAAAGGGGCCACCTTTGGATTGGCATTTGCATTCTTTAGCCTTGGTGGGGAAAATGGATGCAGCCAGAGGTAGAGGAAGAAGACATCGTGGAAGAGCAAGAACAGTAGTGTCTGATGAAATCAGAGCCACAGTCATTGATCATGTGGTAAATCATGGTCTGTCCCTGAGGGAAGCAGGTTGAGGGTTCAACCAAACTTGCCTAGATCTACAGTGGCTTCAATAGTGAGGATTTTCAGGCAAACCAACAGGTACTATACAGTATTTACAGCATTCTGACTGAAGGAGTTCAATTGATGTGTATATTACAGCAGTCCTGTGATTTGAGAAGTCTCCAGAAAAAGCAGATGTATCAGTGCACATTTGTCTTTGGCTCACTACAGGACCCAGCGGTCACCTCACACAGGGGTATGGGGAAGAATATATATGCCTCAACAGGAGGATGCAATAGTTGGGATGGTCATTGCCAACAACAGCATCAGGCTAAGAGAAATATGCAACAACATAATTGCAGACAACAACATATTTCCAAACATTGTCAGTGTAAGCACTACAACCATTTCAAGACTGCTACAGAAACATCAGATCAGGATGAAACAGTTGTACACTGTTCCCTCTGACAGGAACTCTGAGCGTGTCAAGGAACTCAGGTACCAATATGAAGTTTATGAAGGTATATGTGAAGGTTTATGACCACCACCCACATGAACAGATGTCACTTCTAGATGCAATGGCTGCTGGGTGTATGGACATAACAGTGGAACAGGGCTGGATAAGGCACGCAAAGAGATGTTTTCCTCAGTGTATGGCAAGAGATATTTGGAGTGATATTGGTGAAAATCTATGGCCAAATGCAGAGGACAGGATGGATGGGCCAGGCCAACAGTAGACTTTTGATACTGGGAGGCAGACAATATATGTGCGAATTACTGTATATAGTGAAAATATTGCTATTTGGTATGTATTTGTTATTGATTGTAATGTATTTTGAGTAATTGATTGTATTGTATTTTTCTTTTCTGAATTACAGTATATTGCGCTGTGAGAACAAATGGCAAAATACTGTAAACCCCCTGAAGAATACTGATGCTTTTGTGATTTGTTTCTTTATCATATATTGTTTTATATTACACGGTAAAAATTGTTATTCTGGGTTTCCGATACAGTAAAACATTAATTCATTTACAGTTTACTGTAAATTTACCACACTCAGTCATGACATCTATTGTGAGAGGCAAACCAACAGATCAAAAGTTTCTTTAGCTGCTTGGCTTGAAATATTTGTGGATGCAAAAATAGAGGAAAGGGAAACACATAATATATGTATTTAGCAATGCTCCAAGTTGTTTGTGTTTTGTAGGTCATTGAACATTGAGTGACAAAGTAGTCTTATGGGAGAAAGAATATGCTATAGTTATGGCAGCATGAATCATTTTGGGGGAAATATTAAGTGTTTTGGTGGTTAACTGATGTGCTCAGGTGTGTGTTTCAAAAGCACACTGTGTGAAGAGTTTTGAAAAAGTGGACATGGTATTGAGACAAGTGTGAAAACGATTGTAAAAAACTGTAATAATGAGGCTTTGCATGTCCAGCCTTATGGGCACTACTGTGATTGTGCCTTGTTGTGATTATCCTCCTGCCAATGAACTGCTGTTGAGAACAATGTCTGCCAAAGGCGCACTGCGCATATTTTAAGTCTTCTTAATTATATGTTATATATATGTTCAATTGTATTTTAAAGGGAACACTCTTATTTAATGTATAGTTTTTACAAAATAATTCAGGAGTTGTTTCCCAGGAGGACCCATGGCTGTGTTCTCCCATCACAGCTCACCTGTGGGTGTTCATAGCTCACCTGTGTGGCGTGTTCATAGCTCACCTGTGGCGTGTTCATAGCTCACCTGTGGCGTGTTCATAGCTCACCTGTGGCGTGTTCATAGCTCACCTGTGTAGCGTGTTCATAGCTCACCTGTGTGACGTGTTCATAGCTCACCTGTGGGTGTTCATAGCTCACCTGTGTGTGTTCATAGCTCACCTGTGGTGTGTTCATAGCTCATCTGTGTGGCGTGTTCATAGCTCACCTGTGTGACGTGTTCATAGCTCACCTGTGGCGTGTTCATAGCTCACCTGTGGGTGTTCATAGCTCACCTGTGTGACGTGTTCATAGCTCACCTGTGGCGTGTTCATAGCTCACCTGTGTGGCATGTCAGCCCAGCTGCACACAGTCTGTCTGGGGGAGCGTCTCTGAGGGGCAGTAAACGGGAGTGGATGGGCAGAGCAGTGCATGCTGGGGGGGCTAACAGGAGATGCAGGACAATTAGCGCAGGAAGGGCGGAGCTGGGCCTAATGCCCTGAGCGTGGGCCAACAGGGTC